>NC_079211.1:126996037-127212313 GCF_029633865.1 Lampris incognitus
AGATATGAAGGAGCTAGGTTATTAAGGGCCTTAAAGGTGAGAAGCAGGATCTTGATGTCAGTATGGTATTTAACAGGGAGCCAATGGAGTTGCTGAAGAACAGAAGTGAAATTATCTATGGAAGGAGTTCTGGTAATGATACGGGCAGCTGAATTCTGGACCAAATGAAGTTTATGACACTTGAGGGGAAGACCAAAGAGGATAGAATTACAGTAGTCACTACGGGATGTAACCAGAGTGTGAATGAGTATGGCGGTGCTGTTAGGTGTAAGTGATGGCCGAAGATGATTAGTATTGCATAGGTGGAAGTATGCAGACCGAGTAACATTGTTGATGTGAGCTTCAAAAGATAATGTGCTGTCCAGGATAACACCCAGACTCTTAACCTGAGGTGATAGAGGAACTATAAAATTGTCAATAGTCAGAGAAAAACAATCAGGTTTGGCCAAAGTAGATCTATTGCCTACTAGGAGGACCTTAGTTTTATCACTGTTAAGTTTGAGGAAGTGGTATGAAAACCAGGATTTGATTTCTAGTAAGCAGTCAGAAAGGGAGGTGGGCAGAAGAGTGAAGGTAGGCTTGGTGAATAGACAAAGCTGGGTGTCATCCGTGTAGCAGTGAAATTGAATGCCAAATTCCCTAAAAATTTGGCCAAAAGGTAGTACGTAAATAATAAATCCCAATAAAGAGCCCTAGGGAACATCAGTAGTAACAGGAAAGGACCGTGAGCTCAAATTTTTAAGTTGGACAAACTGAGTGCGGCCGGAGAGATACTATGATCTAAACCAGTCAAGGGGGGTGCCAGTTATTCCAATGGAAGCTAATCTTTCTAGGAGGATGTAATGT
Source organism: Lampris incognitus (assembly GCF_029633865.1). Classification (NCBI taxonomy): domain Eukaryota; kingdom Metazoa; phylum Chordata; class Actinopteri; order Lampriformes; family Lampridae; genus Lampris; species Lampris incognitus. The sequence goes on from NC_079211.1 coordinate 126,996,884, forward strand.
GAGATGGTATCAAAGGCTGCACTCAGATCAAGAAGGGGACATGTTCATCAGTATGCGTCCAAACAGCATCTGTAAATGTGAGCAGCTTTTATAGCCTGTCTGCCAGCATCTAACCCAGCGTTTCTCAAAGTGTGTGGCACCCCTCACTCCACCACCCCCATGGGGCACAAAATCATGACGGGGGTGCATGTGTGACCGGGGGGGGGGGTTTAGTGTGGAACTACTGTTTTGATGTCGGAATCTTTTTAACGGTGGAACAATCAACAAAACATGCTTTCATGAGACAGAAAGTCTGTGGGTTCACAGAATGGAGAGATATTTGACAGGGACGAAAAGACAGACGATGTTTCCGAGATAAACAAGACAAAGTAATCAACCAAAAATTAAATTAAGAAAATATGATGAAGCCTGTCTTGCTCTTGAGTTCACAGTGAATGTGGTGGGAGATGAGGAGAGACCAGTTTGTATTTTTTGTCTGAAAACTCTGGCAGCTCATAGTATGAGACCAAACTAATTAAGAGGACACTTAGGCTTCTTGACTGTTACCTGACAGAACATGAGTTGAAATGGGAGAACTGTGCGGGCGTTTGCACGGATGGTGCACAGACCATGGCAGGGAAAATGAAGGGATTGTAGACACTAATCAAGAGGGTCCCTCCAAATGCGCAATGGACGCACTGTCTTACACAGAGAATTGCTTGTGTAAAGACAGATTAGCCCTGACCTAAATGAGGTTTTGACTGATGTTGTTAGCATGGTCAATTTCATCAAAACAAGACCCCTGAGAGCGCGGCTGTTCTCTGTACTTTATGAGGAGATGGGAGATGAACATTAAGCTGTGTTGTTTCACAGCGAGGCTGGGTGGCTCTCGTGAGGTAAAGTGTTTGTTGGACCAAGTCTTTGAGCTCAGAGAGGAAATTCGGGTGTTTCTGGAGGAGGAGCGTATGCATGAAGTTGCAAGCAAGTTTAGTGATGAACAATTTCTGATGAAACTGGCCCATTTCAGCGATATATTTAGAAAACTGAATGAATTAAATCTTCAGTTTCAAGGCAGAGACAAGCACCTTCCTCACCTGGCAAACAAGATCAGTGCAACCACTCAAAAACTTAAGATGTGGGGCAGGCGACTTGATCAAGGAAATACTGATTTCTTTGATAATCTGAGTGAATTTGTTGAAACCAGTGATTCTGGAGCCACCACAGCAAGGAGCACATTCTTTCAAAAATACTTCCCAAACAACAGTGCTCAGTATGACTGGGTGACAGATCCATTCAATGCAGTAGCACCTGCTGATTTCAGCTCTTCTGAAGAGAACCACTTCATCGAGATGACATCTGACTCCACCCTGAGGCTTAGATTTACAGCTCAGACACTAATTGAATTCTGGCTTGGTGTGGAGAGGGAGTATCCACTCACAGGACAGAGGGCTGTGGGCATCCTGTTTCCCTTTGCCACATCCTAGCTTTGTGAGATGGGCTTTTCTGCTGTTGCCTCACTGAAAACAAAGTACAGATCTAAGCTCAACACATTGAGCATGACTTGAGAGTGGCAGTATCAAGCCTGCAACCTCGCTTTGAAAAGATGTGCAGTGCAAAACAGGCTCATTGCAGCCACTAATGCATTGGTGAGACTTGAGCTCTCGCAAATTGTCTTTCTCATCGTTTTTCCCAAATATCTGCATTTGTTCTTTTTTTGGCACAGATTGAACTTTATTGTTATTGTTCTAGCAAAGTGATTTTTGAAATTTATTTCATTTTTCTGTTTTTGAAAAAGCACACAGACTGATGGAGCAATCTAGTGACAAATGTCACAAAAAGAAGTTTGATAAAGTTGAAGTGGAACTTGTGTTTGTTATTTGCACAACAGAAATTACTGAAAGAAAAGTGAAAGGAATGTTCATGAGCTAGATGTTATTTAAATAAAGTTAAACTTAGCCCATTTTGTCACCATTTTGATGGTGCAGGGGACATGAAAATGTTTCTTCCTCCAAAGGGGGTGGGGGGGGGCAGGACAGAAAAAGTTTGAGAACCAATGATCTAACTTAATGAAGCATGCCCAGGCATGCCTACAACATTTGCATAGCACCTACACTGAGTGCGTGCCCATGCTTGGACTGACCAAAACAGCTTGCTTTGTGGGCAATATACTAGAAGACTTAAAATATGATGGAAAATCACAAAAATAGGTTATATCTACAAAACGGTGTGTGATAGGAAATTTTTAAGGTAATTTTCATAATCAGCAGCCCAAAATCCATAAAATACACCCAAAAGTGTTACAGGAGCAAAATCTTCGTTGTCCAGTGTAAAAAGATTATTTAGGTTTTTTGAAAGTGAAGATAAAAAAATACATTTATTTTATATTTTCTGTGTAACTCATGAATCTTTGTGTAAAAAAAATTGTCCCGCATTTTCATCTCACTACCAAAACTGTAAGTTTTCGTCCATGGACTCAGACTGATTTTAGCCACACCCCTACATTTTTTATCAGGAAGTATGCCTGCATCCCTCTCATGGCTGTATGGTGGGTAGATAGGTCCCATCATTTTGAAGTAAATGTGTTCCAAAGTCTGAAAATCAGTGTGTAGTTTTAAGGAATGTCACTACCGAACACCTATTTTCTACAATTAAGCCAACTTTTTTCAGTGTTATTGCAGAAAATTTTGTTTTTATGTGTGTACAACTGTTCAGAACTACGCTAGCTAACTATGTGCTGAATAGCATCTTTGAGATAGGCTCAAACTTATCTAAAATTGTCACTACCGAAACAAGTCACATCCAAAACATGTGGTTTCGGTGGTGACAAAAGGGAACACTTAATTCCTTTATTTAAGGGAAATAAACAAAATTTTTGCACAGTTATGCAAATGAAAAGTATTTTAGTATAAACCCCGTGTCAGTTAAAATTCTGTAATGTGGCGTGTGTAATGTTTATAAGTAGAAGTCAGGATCAGGTATGTTGTTAATGGATTTTAATAACCATAGCAAGGCACATGTTCCATCAAGAAATACAGGCACACACGTATTCTTCCTGCCTTTCTTCTATACTGCATTAGCCCACAGCACCACCTTGTAATGTAGAATAAAACAATGACTAATTGAACACAACATCCCCCTTTACTTAATTGTTCTTCCTTTAGTGGCACTGTGTTATGTAAAATAAATCCTTTACCTGTCACAAATCTTCCTTTTAAGTTCTCAACACCTGAGGCAACATAGAAATGTAAAAAGTTTTACAAAAAAAAAATAAAAGTGCTTATGCCTTCCTATTACTGCACAACATTTTTCACCATAGAATGCCTGTTTGTTTCCAACAGAATAAATTGTATATTAAGAGTGTTTCCATTCACCAAAAAGATCACAGTAAGAACATCTGGCAGGTTTATGAGCTGGTCTTGCAGAGGAGCCCTGATGTGGCTTTCTTCACCTGTGTGCTGTATTCTGAGTCTGTGTTACACTTTTAAGAATGACGCGATGGCCGGTTCTTGTGTAGCATATTAATTTTCCTTTTTATTCCTGTTGGAACATAAACAAACACAACATCAGTCCTGGCGTCTGTGTATTATTCGTGTGTCTGACGTCTCACTCTACTAGTGACAGGCGTCTAGCAACACACATATTACATATTAAACAAACCAAAAACACTCAAAATACAGCCATGTGATCATGTCACAAACACCTTTGTAGCAACTTTGTACTTTGTGTATTTATATCTAATGAACTTATTGTAATATCTATTTATTACCATATTAACTGTTTAACCTTTTAACTTATTACTGTTTTTAAGTCTATTTATTATTCTCTTTAACCCAATGGTTACAAAACATAACAATGAACTTGAATACTGTAGCCGTGTGATGTAAAGGGGAACTCTTATTTTGTAACAGGAAACGATATACAGTTTTCCTGGCCAACAATTAGTCAGAGCCGCAGTGAAAGCGGGCTTTTACTATTAGCAACTGTTATTAGCTTCCACTCGTTTACACATCAAGTAAGAACAGTTCACAACACACCTTAGCATGGGCTAACTAGAAAACACCCTCATTGATAGTTGTTTCATTCGCTATTGTACATTTCTTTCACATACAGTTTCATAGCTCGTTTCCAATTTCATAGATTAGACGGATCCGCCCGGGTAGCGGGAATGACCAAACCGCCTTTATCAAGTGCGTCTACATTCAAAGCTAGTTAGTTACTACACATCACACTCACAGTCTAAGACCTTAGCAGTTATTATCTCGCTTTCATATATTGTTCTGATTCTGATATCTGATTTTATCTTACCTGTTGGAACATAAACAAACACAACATCAGTCCTGGCGTCTGTGTATTATTCGTGCGTCTGACGTCTCGCTCTACTAGTGACAGGCATCAGTCACCGATACCTTACACCTACAGCGCCTCCTGTTGACCATGTGTTCCAACCATTTAAGACAGAACCAGAAATACTAGAAAATAATAGAAATCACATGAACAACATTGAAGCAGTAATTTTAACATATTTTAAAGTCTTTCGCTTTTTTATAAGGAGTTTTAATTTTAAATGGGGGGCAAGATATTTTAATCTTTTTCATGCCAATGTCTATGAAAACACTCAGTGCCACATCTGCACAACATGTGCTGGTACATGCTGGCCATCTGCCATAGACTTGCTCACTAGCTGATTCAACTTGAGTGGCTACTGTAATAGCTTCAGCTAATATCAGGTTTGCTTTTAATAGCAATCTCCCTAATGTGAGGGTTAGTCACAAGCGCCACAAGCTGATCGCGAACCATGTCATCTGTATTGAAAAACTCGCATGTTGTGACAAGTTCTCTTAATGGAGCAATGTATTGCACTATGTTATTCCTGGGCTCCCTGAACTCTTTCTGAAAGCATGGTGCTCTACAACCATGTTCACTGTAGGCATGAAGTGTTCACTTAATGCAGCAGTGGTTGATGCTAGGTCAGGGGTCGGGAACCTTTTTGACTGGAAGAGCCATAAAAGCCAAATATTTCTAAATATATTTCATTGAGAGCCATATAGTATTTTTAACGTATAATAAATTAAATATGTCTTACTTTTAATGCGACTTCTGGTGCTGCATGGTTTTGCTGATGGCCTTGTAGTCTGGTTCATACGTGGTGAGGTTGAGCTTCATGCAGGCGTTGAGGCTTCCATCAGTTAAACGTGAGCGTAGGTTGGTCTTAATGTTCCTCATATGCGAGAAAGACTGTTCACATGCATATGTAGAGCCAAACATGGTCAATACGGCAATACTCACACGCTGCATTGTGTGGTATGTCACAGGAAGCTCGTTCCAAGTTTTAAGAATCAGCTGGTCTTCAGGTTGAAGATTTTTAATTTCTGTCCACTTGTGTTCCCTCGCCAGCTCTGCTCGCTGTCGCGCAAGACTTTCCAACTCTCCATTAAGTGACTTGAACTTACTCATCCACATGTCTGATGCCTTCAGGTCAGCAACTTCCAGCTCAAAGTCTCCGATAGAGACCCCGGGGATGCATGTCAGGTCGATTTTGTCCACTGCACACTCATGTGGATGAGTGATGAACTTGAAAAGACCAGTGCGCGCACGAAATTCTCCAAAACGTGCTTTGAATGACTGCAGGAGATTGAACGTAAAGCCAGCTAGCTGCTGGAGATCCAGATGTTGAGTGGAGTCACTTGCTAAGCATGCATCTCTAAATTGTTGCAGTCTTTCAAAGTGCAGAAGACGACCTGTTTCAATGTCCCTGAGAAAGACTTCCAGCTTGCTTTCAAATGCAAACACTGCTTGTTGAAGGGATGAGATTGTATTTCCAATACCTTGCATTTTCACATTGAGCTGGTTCAGATGGCCAGTTATGTCCACGAGATAGTGAAACTGCAGGAGCCAGTCAGTGTTGTCTAGCTCAGGATGCTTGACGGCTTTCATTTCAAGAAAAGTCCGGATTTCACTCAGGCAAGCTGCAAAACGGCTGAGCACCTTCCCCCTTGACAACCAACGCACGTTGCTGTGTAAAAGCAGACCGGGATAATGATTCCCAACTTCTTCTAACAGAGCTTTAAACTGGCGATCATTTAAAGCTCGGGCAACAATAAAGTTGACCACTCGAATGACCAGAGACATCACCTCGCCAAGCTCCTGGCCACACGTCTGAGCGCAAAGCGCCTCCTGGTGCAGGATGCAATGAAAACTTAGGATGGCTCTCTTTTCATGTTCACGGAGAAGCGCTACAAATCCTTTGTTCTTCCCCAACATACAGGGTGCACCATCAGTACAGACAGAAATAAGTTTATCCATCGGTAGTTTTTTTTCTTTAGCAAACTCCATGAAAGACATGAATAAATCCTCTCCTCTTGTTGTCCCTTTCATTGGCAAAACAGCCAAGCTTTCCTCACGCAGTGTGTCACCTGCAGGATACCTGGCAATGATATTGCACTGAGATAGATGGCTAACGTCTGTTGACTCATCTAACGCGAGAGAAAAGTATGTCCCGGCGTTTATGTCCTTAATTTGTGTTTCCTCGACTTGATTTGCCATCATGATGCTACGATCGTGGGAAGTCATCAAACAGTTCATTGGCCACATCAAGCATGAATGTTTTGGCATACTCGCCATCTGTGAATGACTTTCCATTCCTTACTATTGCCAAAGCCCCCGCAAAGCTAGCGGAATTCCCGTCACCTTGCTTGGTCCACACACGTAGTTGCTGCTGACTCGTCTGCACTCTCCGCTGTAGCTCCTCGCATGCCCTTTTCCTGCTGTCCCCCGCTGGATATTTCGATGCAAATGAAGCATGGTGCGTATCGAAGTGCCGCTTTATATTTGACCGTTTCATCGATGCAATTTTATCATTGCATATTAGACATACCGCAGATCCTGCTCTCTCCACAAATGCAAATTCCTCTGTCCACGCAGCCTGGAATGCACGGTAATCATCGTCTTTTTTTCTTTTCGCCATCTTTTCCGTTACAAGGGTTGAAGCGGATAAACTAGTTGGCTATCTGATAAAATTGATTTCTTCACCTTTACAATGACCCGGATATGCTCGCGAGCCATTGGTTCCCGACCTGACCCACGGGTGACCCGTGACCCGTGAAATTTATCTTCAAAACTAATTTCTGTTTACTTTAAAATGACACAGTATTATTAAGAAATATCACAAGTATTTTAAAATCAGTTCCAAACTGATTTTTTTGAAAAAAAAAATTTTTTCAACTCAAAATTGTCTGGGAGCCATATGCCGTCACCGGAAGAGCCATATATGGCTCGCGAGCCATAGGTTCCCGACCGCTGTGCTAGGTTATCACCTGTGTCTGGCAGAGTATGAAACATGAGCTGTCCTTCTGCGGCCAAGCAATGAAATAATAGTACCCGTTTCCTTGCCTCTGGCCATTCATTTCCACTTGCACCAGTAACAAGAAGGTAATTCTCAAACATCCTCACACATGTCTTGAAAGGAATTGCAGGCTCTCCCGGGTATGGCAGAAAAACCTTGGGAGAGGAATAGGCTATGGGAGTAAACCCCTACAGAAAAATCAATGTCCACAGTGCTGTCGTTTTTTGTTTTTCTTGCCCCTTTGTATCTGTTTAAGTTGGAGAGTACTGCTGGCATCGTGTGTAGCTGCCGCTTCTCCCTCTTGTAGCCCCCCTCCCATCCACCCCGTATGTCTGTATTATGTTTATCTGTTGTCTTGTTTCACCGCCGTTTATCGTAAAGCGACTTTGAGTGTTAGAAAAGTACTATATAAGTTTGATTTATTATTATAATTATTATAAAAAGGTCCAGAAATGGTGTATTGGTGGCCATCGTCACTTAAAACATTTGCAGGTCTGCCTCATTGCCAGTTTGTAGTGTTTATAAGTAGAAGAAGTCAGGATCAGGTATGTTAACAGATTTTAATAACCGTAGCAAGGCACATGTTCCATCATGGCATACATGCTCTTGCATTCTCAACGCTGGCTCTGCAGTTAAATTCCCTGATGTTTTTAATTCATCATCATGTAATCCCTCTTTATCACCCCTCAATCCAGATGCACTATTAAATTCATTCAGTGATCAGTGCCTATCCATCCTCGACCAAACTGCACCATTTAAAACTAGGAAACAAAAATCAAACAGCCTCCCCTGGCCGAATGATCACACTCTTGCCCTTAGAAGACTCCGTAGAAAATCAGAAAAACCGATTGTTAATTTACCAGAAGGCAGTAAAGATGCGAGATCAGTGTACTTCTCTGAACAAATATCTGAAATAACCACAATCCTAAAGTTCTCTGTAGGGTAATTGATTCTGTTATTAATGGTCCCGCCACTTGTCTTTTTGAACCTGATGTTGAGTTGTCTGAAAAAATTCTCACTCATTTTGTAAATAAGGTGGAGAATATCAGATCCCAAATCCAGCCAGGTTCTTGCATTCTTGCCATTCCCCATGTTAATTCTGCCTCTTTTCCCCAGTTTCAGCCAATTACAATTTCAGTGTTAGAGAGTACAGTCTCCAATATGAACGCCTCCTGCTGCATCTTAGACATCATTCCCATGAAGCTGCTCAAGGAGGTATTTTCAACGATTAGCCCCATTATTCTGCAAATTCCTTTTTTTTCTTTTTCTTTTCTTTTTTTTGATTTTCTCCCCCCTTTTTCTCCCCAATTGTATATGGCCAACTACCCCACTCTTCCGAACCATCCCGGTCACTGCTCCACCCCTCTGCCAAGCCAGGGAGGGCTGCAGACTTTTCACATGCTTCCTCTGATACATATGGCATTGCCAGCTGCTTCTTTTCACCTGACAGTGAGAGTTTCGCCAGGGGGACATAAGGCATGGGAGGATCACGCTATTCCCCTTCAGTCCCCCCCCCCCGAACAGGCGCCCCGACCGACCATTTTAGGCGCTATTGCAGCGACTAGGACACATACCCACATCTGGCTTCCCACCCACAGACACGGCCAATTGTGTCTGTAGGGAAGCCCAACCAAGCCAGAGGTAACTACAGACCAATCTCCAAATTGTCTTTTCTATCTAGGGTTCTGGAATGAGTAATTTCTTCTCAATTGATTTCTTTTATGAACACTAATAATGTTTTTAACAGTTCCCAGTCTGGTTTTAGAGCACGTCATAGTACCGAGACAGCTCTTGTTAAGGTCGCTAATGGTCTTTAGTGACCTACTGCTGACTGCAGACAGAGGTGACTGCTCGATTTTAGTTCTTTTAGACTTAAGTGCTGCCTTTGACACAGTTGATCACAACATCCTCTTAAATTGCTTAGAGACTTGGGCTGACATCAAGGGCTCGGCTCTTAGCTTATTATGCTCTTACCTCACCAACAGAACTTTTTCTATTGTTCTGAGTAACTCTACTTCCTCGATGGCTCAGTTGAGTTGTGCTGTCCCTTAAGGCTCATTTCTTGGCCCCCTTCTATTTTCTATATACATGCTGCCCCCTTGGCCAGGTAATTCAAAATCATGATGTGCTTTACAATTTTTATGCTGATGACACTCAGTTATACATACCACTAAAACCCACAGATCCTAGCGCCCCAGCAAATCTCACAACTTGCCTCTCTGACATTAAATCCTGGATGTCCAAAATTTTTCTCAAATGTAATGATGATAAGTCTGAGGTCATTCTGTTCGGTCCCGAAAATTCCATCAGCCCTTTTGTTAATGATCTTTGTGGTCTGTCAGGTAGTCTTAAGCAGGCTGCTAGGAATCTTTGGGTAATATCCAATGCTAACCTCAGTTTTGATAGTCAGATCAAATGTTGTTCAGTCATGCTTTCTCCAGCTCAAGCTACTCTCCAAAATTAGGTCATTTTTATCAATTGCCGATCTGCAAAAAGTTGTACATGCTTTTATCTATTCTCGGCTTGACTATTATTCTGCTATCACCAAGGGCTCCCTCCAACGTCTACAGTTGGTACAAAATGCCGCTGCTGGGCTCATTACCGGGACAAAGAAGCATGACCATATCACTCCTGTGCTTGCCTCCCTACACTGGCTCCCTATTATATTTCAAATTGATTTTAAAATTTTATTGCTCACATTTAAGGCTTTAAATGGTCTTGCTCCTGCATACGTTTTTTATTTATTGACCTGGTATATACCCTCTTGACTATTAAGATCCACAGATGGAGCAGCCCTGCTGGTTATCCCCAGGTCTCGATTTGTCGCAAAGGGTGATCAGGCTTTTGCTGTTAGAGCCCCCACGCCATGGAACTCTTCTCCTGTTGAACTAAGACAAACCAAGTCTCTAGCTTTTTTTCGGAGAGTACTGCTGGCATCGTATGTGGCTGCCGCTTCTCCCTCTCGTAGCCCCCCTACCCATCCACCCCTGTATGTCTTTGTTATGTTTATCTGTTGTCTTGTTTCACCCCGTTTATTGTAAAGCGACTTTGAGTATTAGAAAATCGCTATATACGTTTAATTTATTATTATTAGCTTCTATTAAATCTCATCTTTAAACATTTCTTTTTATGAAGGCTTTTACAAATGTTTGATATTTGTTTTTATTCATTTATACAGTTTTTATTTTTACTCTTACTTATTTGGTCTTACTCTTATTTTTTGCCTTGTCTGGTTTTATTTCTTTATAAAGCACTTTGTAACATTGTTTTAGAAACGTGCTCTATACGTAGTGATTATTATTATTATTATTATTACAGGCAATTGCAACGACACACGTCTTCTTCCTGCCTTTTTCGTACCGTTCATTAGCCCACACCACCACCTTGTGGTATAATGTAGAATAGAACAATGACTAACTGAACACAACAACGTGGTTTGAAAACCGGCTGAAATATAACACTTACTTAAAGATGAAGTCCCTGATTCTAGCCAACGGTTGTTGATTAGAGCTCAACAGCCAATCAAATTACACCCCTCCCTTCCGTGCGCCTCAAGCAACATGCTGATTGGCTGGAATAGTGTATGGTTTGAGCCAAGCCACTTTGTTTCCCATTTACAGAGCCAGGACTATGTACAAACACTAGAGTGTTTTTGAGTGCACACACAGAACAGTCAGATAGAGGACCATGAGGAGATCCATTCATCCCTTATCCAAACCGCTTATCCTACACGGGGTCGCGGAGATGCTCGAGCCTTCCCAGCAGTCATTGGGCGGCAGGCAGGGAGACACCCTGGACAGGCCACCAGCCCATCAAAGGGCTGACACACACACACATTCATACCTAGGGACAATTTAGTATGGCCGATTTACCTGACCTATATGTCTTTGGACTGTGGGAGGAAACTGGAGCACCCAGAGGAAACCCACGCAGACGTGGGGAGAACATGCAAACTCCACACAGAGGACGACCCAGGATGACCCTCAAGGTTGGACTACCCTGGGGCTCGAACCCAGGACCTTCTTGCTGTGAGGCGACCGCGCTAACCACTGCGCCACCATGCCACCTCCCATGAGGAAATATTCGCTGAATTTGACAAAAAGTGTACTGGATTACAATCGCTGACTGCACCTTTAAGTCAGCATGTTACATTAGAGCAGCTAGTACAGACACAGGTGAATAAAAATACATAGGAAAGACAAACTGCAATTATTCTGCAATCTGTTTTAATTACAGTGACAATGCCTACATTGCCACTGTAACTAAAACAACACTAAGTCAAAACCTAGTATATGGCTGGACCATGTATGTATGGTCAGTGGTCAAAATTGCGGGCTATTTGTTACAGGGATAGTCAGTAGTAGTGTCTATAATGTGAATTCCTGGATATTAAATGTTCATCTGCAATTTTCTTTTATGGTCCCAGTAATATTTGTTGTTAAAGTATACTGAAGTAGCATATCACATGACATTGTTAAGCTACATGTGAGTAAAGAAAAAGGTTATAAATGCAGTTACAGAAACAATACTTTCCACTCATATCTTAGGATGTTTGATTTGAACGACAACTTAATTTAATTTTAATTATAACTATTCTAATTAACTCTGCCTCCTCTTTCATCTGCAATCCATCTATCCATCTGTTTCTATCTGCAGATGTCTCTCATTCTAAGACTCACTGTATTGAGTGTTTATCAGAGTGATTGTTATTTGGGGTGCTTTAAGTGGGCGCTTTCCACATGCCTCTCAGTGCATGGAGAACTGTTTTCTCTCCTACTCTGCTCTATGCTGGCCTGTTACAGTGCGTAACCAGATGTGGAAAGAGCAGCAAAATGTTTCATTCTTGGTGTTTCAGTATTATCCACAAGCAGCAATATATTCTATTCATTAATGTGCAATAAATGCTGCGCCGATTTATTTTGAAAGCGCAATGGCCAATAGGGAAACTCCCACTTCCGTGATTACCAGTGAAGTTGTTGAGCAGCCGACCAATATCCTGTAACTTCAGTGACATCATTGGTTACCTGATCCAGCTGCCCACTTGTGTAACTCAATCACTCCAGACATGATCCCCCACACTTATCACTCAGTCCCAGACATTCACCTTTGTAGGGCTGGCCTGCTGGTCCGATCCAGCCAAAAAAGTTTTGAGCAGGTGTAGGCTCAGTACATTACTGTCATTACTGAACATGTGTGGTCACAACCGAAACATGGAATGGCCCATACAGACTTTTATTTTGGGTGCGTTTTGTTGCTACAGGTATTTGATAAGGCTCTTATTTACGATGTTAATGCTCGGCGCATCACCTCAGGATTTGATGGTGGTAAATCGTAAAGCCAGTTATTTTTCTTTGGCCTTGACATTGTTTGATTTGCCTCTTATCTCGTTTAAGACACAGTGCTAAAATCAGTAATTATTGATATAGTTGACTAAAGCCTCTTCATTTACTAAAGGATAACAGAAGCATCAGCCTATTTGTTTAAAAAATGGACAAATCCAGACTTGAGCTGCTCTGTGTGACCATCAAATAGCTTCACTTGTGAAATTGAATGCTATTTCACATATCATAAGAAGTGAGGGTAGAGGTCTGATGGACTTTTAGTCCAAATGCAGACTAAAACACAGAGGTTCTGTTGTGTCTTTCAGACTCCAGAGGGATGTCCGTCTGTCTCAAAAGGTGGATTACCCCGCATATGGCTTGATGAAAGCGCACTCGTTTGACAGCAGTGTGGTGAGTGGATTGTAACAGTTGGTGGGGGTGGGGTGCAGAATGAATGTAATGTACATTTTGACTGAACTGAAACAATCAAAAATCCGCTTGTTTTTCTCTCTCTCTTATAATTTCCCCAGCCACAGCACGTCATTGGATATTATTAGAAATCATCAAATCTTCAAATCAATCTTCTTTTTTTTAATTTCTTAGCTTGTTAAGCTGGTGCTCCAAAGTGGTGACTTTAACATATATATATATATATATATATATATATATATATATATATATACACACAATGCATCCAGAAAGTATTCACACCCCTTCACTTTCCCCACATTTTGTTATGTTACAGCCTTATTCCAAAATGGATTAAATTCCTTTTTTTCTCATCAATCTACATACAATACCCCAAAATGACAAAGCGAAAAAGGTTTTGTAGAAATTTTTGCAAATGTATTAAAAATAAAAAACTGAAATATTGCATGTACATAGTAAGTATTCACACCCTTTACTCAGTACTTGGTTGAGGCACCCTTGGCAGCGATTACAGCCTCAAGTCTTCTTGGGTATGAAGCTACAAGCTTGGCACACCTATATTTGGGGTATTTCTCCCATTCTTCTCTGCAGATCCTCTCAAGCTCTGTAAGGTTAGATGGGGAGCGTCACTGCACAGCTATTTTCAGGTCTTTCTAGAGATGTTCAATGGGGTTCAAGTCTGGGCTCTGGCTGGGCCACTCAAGGACATTCACAGACTTGTCCCAAAGCCACTTCTTCGTTGTCTTGGCTGTGTGCTTAGGGTCGTTGTCGTGTTGAAAGGTAAACCTTCACCCCAGTCTGAGGTCCCGAGCGCTCTGGAGCAGGTTTACATAAAGGATCTCTTTGTACTTTGCTCCATTCATCTTTCCCTTGATCCTGACTAGTCTCCCAATTCCTGCCGCTGAAAAACATCCCCACAGCATGATGCTGCCACCACCATGCTTCGCTGTAGGGATGGTATTAGCAAGGTGATGAGAGGTGCCTGGTTTCCTGCAGACGTGACGTTTGGCATTCAGGCCAAAGAGTTCAATCTTGGTTTCATCAGACCAGAGAATCTTGTTTCTCATGGTCTGAGAGTCCTTTAGGTGCTTTCTGGCAAACTCCAAGCGGGCTGTCATGTGCCTTTTACTGAGCAGAGGCTTCCGTCTGGCCACTCTGCCATAAATGCCTGATTGGTGGAGTGCTGCAGAGATGGTTGTCCTTCTGGAAGGTTCTCCCATCTCCACAGAGGAATGCTGGAGCTCTGTCAGAGTGACCATTGGGTTCTTGGTCACCTCCCTGACCAAGGCCCTTCTCCCCCGATTGCTCAGTTTGGCTTGGCGGCCAGCTCTAGGAAGAGTCCTGGTGGATCCAAACTTCTTCCATTTACGAATGATGGAGACCACTGTGCTCTTTGGGACCTTCAAAGCTGTAGAAAATTTTTTGTACCCTTCTCCAGATCTGTGCCTCGATACAATCCTGTCTCGGAGGTCCACAGAGAATTCCTTTGACTTCATGGCTTGGTTTCCGCTCTGACATGCACTGTCAACTGCGGGACCTTATATAGACAGGTGTGTGGTTTTCCAAATCATGTCCAATCCATTGAATTTACTACAGGTGGACTCCAATCAAGATGTAGAAACATCTCAAGGATGATCAGTGGAAACAGGATGAACCTGAGCTCAATTTTGAGTGTCATAGCAAAGGGTGTGAATACTTATGTACATGCAATATTTCAGTTTTTTATTTTCTAATAAATTTGCAAAAAATTCTACAAAACCTTCTTCACTTTGTCATTGTGGGGTATTGTGAGTAGATTGATGAGAAAAAAAGGAATTTAATCCATTTTGGAAAAAGGCTGTAACATAACAAAATGTGGGGAAATTGAAGAGGTGTGAATACTTTCCGGATGCACTGTATACATATATAGTCTCTGCTGTCAATAGACTGTCAAACAGGGGTGTTGGCTGGACTGTTAACCATCAGGGGCTGAGCCCAGATTATTCTCTATCAAAAAACTTAAAACATTTTTTTTAAAAACTTCTAAATAGACTGTTTCCATGCATTTTTTCTTGCATGTGAGGGCTACACGTTGCTTAAACCTGCTGTGCGGAACTTTTGTCTCCCCCTTCTGGCAGTGAGAGTAGTTACACAAACACTGTCGATGCATGCTTAGTTATTAGTTACAAAAATACAGAGAAATCTCCGCAGTTCAAAGACAATAAGCCATTATTTAAGTAGAGTAAATGTAATAGCTACATAGCCTACTCCAAATATTTTACGAATACCAACATGAGCAGTAACGTGACATGCTTCTCTGCCCTCAGTCCCTTCTCTTCTTTCAGTGCTCTTCAACAAGGAAAAGCTACACCAGTGGTTATCCATGTTTGTCCTAGCTGTTGATACCTTTCTTTTTTTTACTTTAATCCTTCTTCTTAATTTTGCGTTTCTTTTTTCTCTGGAGCAGCAGAGACTGTTCCGTCGCTACTTCAACTCTGGCAAAGCAATTTCATCTATCACTTTTCCAAAAAACTTAAGATCCAAATTCCATGTGATGAAAGCGTTCTCATGCCTCTGATTGGCTAGCCCTAACCTTAACCAGTTAGAAGCATAGTTTGCTGGTTGACATAAAACGCATCACTACAGGTGCTCCAGCATGGGAATGTCACCCCAGACACCAGATTTAAAACCTCCGGTATACTGCGAAATATAGAGACTTACCTGGCCGTGATGGGCTTCATCAGCATTGCGTGAACTCATTTGGCAAGGGTTTGAATATAACGGACATTCATTTATATATAAAAGTCCCGCACTCTAGATTTTTTTTAAAAATGTGAAAATTGGAGAAGGAATGAAGGGTTTGGATTTGAGGTACCATATAATCTGCACATGAATATTCCAACCACTCGAATGTCTCAAACCAAAATGAGCACCATAGCCACCTTTCAAATTACACTACAGAGTATGAGGAGGACAGAACAATGGCAATGACAACTTTTTTCCATTGTAGATTAAGTGCAAACTGGTGGGGCAGTTTCTCGTCCACCGTCTGAAGGCTCCCAATGATCATTCATGACCACTATCACTGACACCTAACACTGACCTACAGTGATGTGTGTGTGTAACACATATAAATAATTTAGACTCTGTGTTTATGTCCAGGTTTAATCTAACATCTCTCGTGAGTGAGCCAAGTTTTTTAAATTGACTAGTGTTATCAGCTCAGCTAGTAGCCTAAAGTTTTGTTTTATAGAAGCTATGGTAACTTAGCTGTCGATGTATGACGTGATCAGAACAAAAGCTGGATTGGGCATAAAACTTTCCTTGGGTGTTATCCCTGTTTGTAGGACTACCATACTGATAAAATATAAAACTTTTTGGCTATATAACATGAGACAAGGCTGGTTTGGTGTTGCTAGCCAAGAGGAGGCACCGCTAAGCTATCATTGCTAACGATTCAGTGCAATGCAAAGTACGTTAGCTGTATGCTCTGCTCATACCATGTTCACATAACTTGGAACTCAAAGACATTTACACGCCTTGTTTTCCTGGCTTAGCATGAGAGGATGTTTGTACTTCAGCTTCAACCCCTTTACCATTAAAAACAAAATCTGTGAATATCCATTTTATCCTCACGCTGACTTGACTATCTGAGCTAGCGTTTGTCATAGTAACCCTGACAGAGACCTGTCAGCCAATAAGACATGAGTATTTCTACATATTTTCCTGTAAACCCTTTCTGATTGGTCTTGCCTAATACGTTCAGTGAAGATAAAATACAACATTTCGTTCATTGGAGATACAACATTTCAACAGTGCTTCTTTTACTGACATATAGTTACATAGTGCAAAACTGTTCAAAGTAGAGAATTATTCGGGGCTAAACACAAAATCTTCGAGGCTGCAGCCCCAAATGTCCAGGCCAGGTGACACTTCTGCTGTCCAGTTACAGATTTAACAGACTGGTCCTGTAACTGAATGAAGTGAGACTGTTAGCATCACTAGCTGTACCCAGTTTGTACCCTGATGGTTGATGTTAGTTGACATTGCATGCTATAGACAAATTGCAAGGGATTCAGTGTAAAGCAAATTGGCCCATTAGTCTTACTCGGCTAAAACTCTTGTCATCGATTTCATGATTTCTTGCACGATTGCCTTATTTCCTTCTTGAAAAATCACCCTCACCAATGTGAGGGTGATCTGTCCTTTTCAAATGGAGCCTTTAATGTTAAAGGCTGCATTTATCCGGTGAAATTGGCAACTCCTTTTTATCAACTCCTTTTTATTATTTAAAACAAGGCTATCACCATGCATTTACATGCATAGTAAAAAAATTTCCATCAGCATTTCAAGGCACCAGCACATTGACAGGAACACATGCAGTGCAAACATGCTGTCCGGCAAATGCCATTTGAGTCGTGTTTGACTGCAGCTGAATAAAGTTCCCTTTGTCATGATCCTTCTTTTTATCTTATTTTTTTATTCTTATTTTTTTGGTGTGCACCACAGCCTGGAGATAAGAAACTGGCCCGCAGTGCTCAGATGTACCACTATCAACACCAGAAGCAACAGATGCTTTCCTTGGAAAGGTGAGTAACTAACCCCAACACTCTGACCTTCTCTGTTTGGCCGATGCCCCCAAAGTCGTGGGTTCACCTTTTCTCATGTACCCTCAGGGCCGCTGCTAGCCATTTGGGTGCACTAGGCAAATTGCTTTGTGGTGCCCCCGCCGTGTGGTGGTGCACAAACTACCAGCCACACCCCCACCCCCACAAACCCCCCAGGGGAGGGAAAAACACCACATATTTGTATAAATATTTGTATTGGTAAGATAATATGGCACAGAAATATTTGAAAGTGCAATCTTGTTCAATAAATACAAAGAAAGAAATATATGTAATTATCAACGTTGCAACTGTGGTTAAAACTAAATAAATATAAATAAATACAAATAAGAAAAACAGAACTGTTTAAGTATTCACACAAAGCAGAAGAAAAGTTACACAACTTCACAAACACTGCAAAAGACAGTATATATTGCACTACAGAACAGGCATTTCCAGCAGTTGCAGGAAGCTCTTCACAAACTTTGTAAAGTCAGTATATATTGCACTATAGAACAGTTAAAACAACAACAACACACACTCACACACAAGTGCAACCTTCTTCATTAACATAAACCAAAAAATTATATTTACATTATCAATGTTGCTACTGTTGATAAAATTAAATTAATATAAATACAAATAAGAAAACAACTATACAATTAGTCACACAAAACATAAGTTACAAAGCTTCAAAAAACACTGCAAAAGACAGTAGGCCTATATATTGCACGACAGAACAGGCATTCTCAGCAGTTGCAGGAGGCGCTACAGACACACACGTCTGCATTTCCTGGCTGCAAAATCGTTAATTAACTCATCATATGACAGCTTCTGAGCGAGTTCTGCATTGATGCTGATGACAGCAAGACCGCTTAGACCAGCGGTCGGGAACCTATGGCTCGCGAGCCATATATGGCTCTTCCGGTGACGGCATATGGCTCCCAGACAATTTTGAGTTGAAAATTATTTTTTTTTTCAAAAAAATCAGTTTGGAACTGATTTTAAAATACTTGTGATATTTCTTAATAATACTGTGTCATTTTAAAGTAAACAGAAATTAGTTTTGAAGATAAATTTCACGGGTCACGGGTCACCCGTGGGTCAGGTCGGGAACCAATGGCTCGCGAGCATATCCGGGTCATTGTAAAGGTGAAGAAATCAATTTTATCAGATAGCCAACTAGTTTATCCGCTTCAACCCTTGTAACGGAAAAGATGGCGAAAAGAAAAAAAGACGATGATTACCGTGCATTCCAGGCTGCGTGGACAGAGGAATTTGCATTTGTGGAGAGAGCAGGATCTGCGGTATGTCTAATATGCAATGATAAAATTGCATCGATGAAACGGTCAAATATAAAGCGGCACTTCGATACGCACCATGCTTCATTTGCATCGAAATATCCAGCGGGGGACAGCAGGAAAAGGGCATGCGAGGAGCTACAGCGGAGAGTGCAGACGAGTCAGCAGCAACTACGTGTGTGGACCAAGCAAGGTGACGGGAATTCCGCTAGCTTTGCGGGGGCTTTGGCAATAGTAAGGAATGGAAAGTCATTCACAGATGGCGAGTATGCCAAAACATTCATGCTTGATGTGGCCAATGAACTGTTTGATGACTTCCCACGATCGTAGCATCATGATGGCAAATCAAGTCGAGGAAACACAAATTAAGGACATAAACGCCGGGACATACTTTTCTCTCGCGTTAGATGAGTCAACAGACGTTAGCCATCTATCTCAGTGCAATATCATTGCCAGGTATCCTGCAGGTGACACACTGCGTGAGGAAAGCTTGGCTGTTTTGCCAATGAAAGGGACAACAAGAGGAGAGGATTTATTCATGTCTTTCATGGAGTTTGCTAAAGAAAAAAAACTACCGATGGATAAACTTATTTCTGTCTGTACTGATGGTGCACCCTGTATGTTGGGGAAGAACAAAGGATTTGTAGCGCTTCTCCGTGAACATGAAAAGAGAGCCATCCTAAGTTTTCATTGCATCCTGCACCAGGAGGCGCTTTGCGCTCAGACGTGTGGCCAGGAGCTTGGCGAGGTGATGTCTCTGGTCATTCGAGTGGTCAACTTTATTGTTGCCCGAGCTTTAAATGATCGCCAGTTTAAAGCTCTGTTAGAAGAAGTTGGGAATCATTATCCCGGTCTGCTTTTACACAGCAACGTGCGTTGGTTGTCAAGGGGGAAGGTGCTCAGCCGTTTTGCAGCTTGCCTGAGTGAAATCCGGACTTTTCTTGAAATGAAAGCCGTCAAGCATCCTGAGCTAGACAACACTGACTGGCTCCTGCAGTTTCACTATCTCGTGGACATAACTGGCCATCTGAACCAGCTCAATGTGAAAATGCAAGGTATTGGAAATACAATCTCATCCCTTCAACAAGCAGTGTTTGCATTTGAAAGCAAGCTGGAAGTCTTTCTCAGGGACATTGAAACAGGTCGTCTTCTGCACTTTGAAAGACTGCAACAATTTAGAGATGCATGCTTAGCAAGTGACTCCACTCAACATCTGGATCTCCAGCAGCTAGCTGGCTTTACGTTCAATCTCCTGCAGTCATTCAAAGCACGTTTTGGAGAATTTCGTGCGCGCACTGGTCTTTTCAAGTTCATCACTCATCCACATGAGTGTGCAGTGGACAAAATCGACCTGACATGCATCCCCGGGGTCTCTATCGGAGACTTTGAGCTGGAAGTTGCTGACCTGAAGGCATCAGACATGTGGATGAGTAAGTTCAAGTCACTTAATGGAGAGTTGGAAAGTCTTGCGCGACAGCGAGCAGAGCTGGCGAGGGAACACAAGTGGACAGAAATTAAAAATCTTCAACCTGAAGACCAGCTGATTCTTAAAACTTGGAACGAGCTTCCTGTGACATACCACACAATGCAGCGTGTGAGTATTGCCGTATTGACCATGTTTGGCTCTACATATGCATGTGAACAGTCTTTCTCGCATATGAGGAACATTAAGACCAACCTACGCTCACGTTTAACTGATGGAAGCCTCAACGCCTGCATGAAGCTCAACCTCACCACGTATGAACCAGACTACAAGGCCATCAGCAAAACCATGCAGCACCAGAAGTCGCGTTAAAAGTAAGACATATTTAATTTATTATACGTTAAAAATACTATATGGCTCTCAATGAAATATATTTAGAAATATTTGGCTTTTATGGCTCTTCCAGTCAGAAAGGTTCCCGACCCCTGGCTTAGACATTCCTGTCCCATTGATGAACGCAGGTATGTTTTTAATGAGCTTAAGTTTTGAAAAACTTCGCTCAGCAGAGGCAACTGTAACTGGGAGGGTTAACGCAATGCGTAGAGAAATCCAGAAATTTGGATAGACCTCTTGAAGTTGGATGTCATGAAGAAATGTCAGCATCCCTGACAAAGAAATTGGTTTTACACAGCCAATTAGCAATCTCTCAACGCTGGTCCATCTGTCATGTCAGATCTGATTACAAGTAGCCTACGATGTCCACAAGTTATTCCCGTGTTAAGAGGCTACAATCTGATCCTCTCAAATGGCCTTACACGATCATAATGGGTCTTGCAAACACCATGTTTTGAAATAAATGTGGTGAACTTGGGTAAACGCTTTGCTAAAGACGGGTTGGATCTGGCATGCTAATGATTGGTTTGAAGCAAGGGGTATTGACACGTGATGAGTAGGCTAACTATCAAGGAGAAGAACGTATTCATGTATTTCAGAATAAACCGTCATCTACTGCTGAAAATCTGCACCTAGTAACGTAACTACTAGCTCCCCTTAAATATGTGCCCCCTAAACAATGCTGGTAACGTTAAAGATTATGAGATGTTTGCTTGCAGCTAACGTTATAAGATCTTTAGCTTGCTAACTTTACCTGCTGGTTGCCTCAAGATGTTTCCTACTGTTAGGCTATGTATGTTATGCATTCCAAGGCTAACATTTAAGCACTTTACAGTATTTTAAGAATTAACATTTCTAAAACATACCTGCAAGTGATGCACGAGCGTCATCCCGCTGCTTCTTCTTTTTTCGCTTCTTTGCTCCCGACTGCTGTTGCCTGTCTGAAGCCATGGTGTGTAGCTAACGTTTAAGTTAGCGCCAGGCTTGAGTTTGTTAGGCGCAATCGCACAGACCCTAGGAAGAAGGAGGAGGGGGGCACCATAATTAATTTTATTATTTCGAGGAAATATATATATATCTTTGTATTACCT
Organism: Lampris incognitus; assembly: GCF_029633865.1. Lineage (NCBI taxonomy): Eukaryota > Metazoa > Chordata > Actinopteri > Lampriformes > Lampridae > Lampris > Lampris incognitus. Next base: position 127,018,746 of record NC_079211.1, read on the forward strand.
ATGTGACCCTATTCTTCTGTCTGTCAGCCCAAACACCCCTTGAACAGTCTCTGAGTTGTGTTATTTTTTTAAATAATTAATCATTATGAAAATTATAAATAAATAAATAATTCTGGTGCCCCCTCCGGCAGTTGGTGCCCTACGCACAGTGCGTGATGTGCGTTATGCGAGCGGCGGCCCTGCGTGCCCTCATCAGGGTTAATTTTAACCCCAGTTTGATTTTTGATTTTTTGATTTTACATGTCCACCTACAGACACAGGGACCAGTCAAAGGTTCCTGACTCAGGGGCGACGTCGGATGAGGAGAACGAGGATGGAGACTTCACCGTCTACGAGTGCCCTGGACTGGCCCCTGTGAGTAACTGTCAGATTGGTGAAGGGTTTTTAAAAAAAGCAAGACTTCTACCTTATTTTAAAAATAAAATATACGTCTTTGTTTACTAGGAAGTCACACAATAGGTCGTTATTTAAGTTATCTGCCGTCTTAAAAACCTCATTCATAACATGGTCATGTTGTTTTGAGGATAGAATCACCTGTTTTGTTTCTTGTTTTTGTGGAAATGTTGATTTTTGAAGAATTTTGGGTCAGAAGATCCCTCATAAAGTGAAGGTGTAATGCGTGGAGTGAATCCCTTCATCTTGAGTCTAATCTGATGTTATTGATTGTGAAGCGTTGCTTTAAAGTTGAGATCTTTATTCCAAAATGAACAATCCACTTCTGAAAATTTTACACCTGCTCTGATAAAATTATGGCTACTTTGAAGGTAAAATATATTTAATTTTGATATTATTTGCTGTTTTGAGACCTCCTTTTCAAAAAATAAATAAAAATATATGTTTCGCTATGTGATCAAGTGTGGGTTACAGGTTTGTTTAATCTATCAACCATTGAACTAGAGCTTCGTAACTTCAACGTGATGTTGATACATCATGATCTGACACTAGATTTGTTGTGTGGTTTTGGTTCTGGTAATATGGTGATATACACTACCGTTCAAAAGTTTGGGATCACCCAAACAATTTTGTGTTTTCCATGAAAAGTCACACTTATTCACCACCATATGTTGTGAAATGAATAGAAAATAGAGTCAAGACATTGACAAGGTTAGAAATAATGATTTGTATTTGAAATAAGATTTTTTTTACATCAAACTTTGCTTTCGTCAAAGAATCCTCCATTTGCAGCAATTACAGCATTGCAGACCTTTGGCATTCTAGCTGTTAATTTGTTGAGGTAATCTGGAGAAATTGCACCCCACGCTTCCAGAAGCAGCTCCCACAAGTTGGATTGGTTGGATGGGCACTTCTTTGAGCAGATTGAGTTTCTGGAGCATCACATTTGTGGGGTCAATTAAACGCTCAAAATGGCCAGAAAAAGAGAACTTTCATCTGAAACTCGACAGTCTATTCTTGTTCTTAGAAATGAAGGCTATTCCATGCGAGAAATTGCTAAGAAATTGAAGATTTCCTACACCGGTGTGTACTACTCCCTTCAGAGGACAGCACAAACAGGCTCTAACCAGAGTAGAAAAAGAAGTGGGAGGCCGCGTTGCACAACTGAGCAAGAAGATAAGTACATTAGAGTCTCTAGTTTGAGAAACAGACGCCTCACAGGTCCCCAACTGGCATCTTCATTAAATAGTACCTGTTAGAGCCTGTTTGTGCTGTCCTCTGAAGGGAGTAGTACACACCGGTGTAGGAAATCTTCAATTTCTTAGCAATTTCTCGCATGGAATAGCCTTCATTTCTAAGAACAAGAATAGACTGTCGAGTTTCAGATGAAAGTTCTCTTTTTCTGGCCATTTTGAGCGTTTAATTGACCCCACAAATGTGATGCTCCAGAAACTCAATCTGCTCAAAGAAGTGCCCATCCAACCAATCCAACTTGTGGGAGCTGCTTCTGGAAGCGTGGGGTGCAATTTCTCCAGATTACCTCAACAAATTAACAGCTAGAATGCCAAAGGTCTGCAATGCTGTAATTGCTGCAAATGGAGGATTCTTTGACGAAAGCAAAGTTTGATGTAAAAAAAATCTTATTTCAAATACAAATCATTATTTCTAACCTTGTCAATGTCTTGACTCTATTTTCTATTCATTTCACAACATATGGTGGTGAATAAGTGTGACTTTTCATGGAAAACACAAAATTGTTTGGGTGATCCCAAACTTTTGAACGGTAGTGTAACTTAAATGTTGTCATTCCCTGGTCTTAAAGGCTGCATTACAGTAAAGCGAAACAATTTTCTGAACTTATGCAACTGTTTTAGTGAAATGAACAATAAATGTCTCTGCCATCATATCCACATTACTAATGATCATTTATCAACATTTTCTTGTGTATAAATATCTTATGAAAGCACTGATAGCCATTCCCAAAATATATTGTCACATTAGCGATATTGAGGTCAAAAGTATCTATCATTGGCATCCGGGTAGCATGGCGGTCTATTTCTGTTGCCTTCCGACATGGGGAATGCTGGTTCGAATCCCCGTGTTACCTCCAGCTTGGTCGGGCGTCCCTACAGACACAATTGGACATGTGGGTGGGAAGCCGGATGTGGGTATGCATCCTGATCACTGCACTAGTGCCTCCTCTGGTCAGTCGGGGCGCCTGTTCGGGTGGGGGGTGGGGGGTGGGGTAGTGTGATCCTACCATGTGCTACGTCCCCCTGACGAAACTCCTCACTGTCAGATGAAAAGAAGCAGCTGGCGACTTCACATATATCGGAGGAGGCATGTGGTAGTCTTCAGCCCTCCCCGGATCGGCGGAGGGGGGGGAGCAACAACCGGGATGGCTCGGAAGAGTGGGGTAATTGGCCAGATACAAAAAAATCACAAAAAAAAGTATCATCAAAAATACGGTGATATTTGATTTTGTCAGTGTTACCAGGCTCTGCATTGAGCATCAGGAATTTAACACAATGAATAAATTGTGTTAAACAGGGGCCATCATTATGATTATTTGTTTTTTTCATACATTATGTAATAGACATTAAATGACTCTGACTCTCTCTCTCTCTCTCTCTCTCTCTCTCTCTCTCACTCTCTCACTGTTTGTCCTCAGACGGGGGAAATGGAGGTGAGGAACCCTTTGTTTGACGACTCCACGCTCTATCTGCAGAGGTCTCGCAAGTGACCAGGACATTGTGACTTTCACAAACACATTGCAAAGATAGAAATGTTCTCACTCACACACACACATACACAAACACAACACACACAGTTCAGGTTTGTCTAACCCCTCTGAGCAGCCCTCACACAACACACACATATCACCTAGCCTGGGGCACATGTCTGTGTGAAAACAGGATGTGGTTAAGATGGAGCATGCAAGGAGGAAGTGGAGGTGTTAGGTGCCCTTGATATTAGATGACGTCGCTGGACTGAGCGATGCAGCGGGGCGTATCTCCTTTCAGAGAGGGAGTTTGAGATCCAGGGACCAACGTCTGCCGTTCTCACGGTGGCTTCATTTCCTGCTCCCCTGATTACAGCCGCATCTTTTCGCTTGTCTTTATCTGTTCTCTCGATGCTACTTTTTAGTAGACCGCTTTCACTAAATGGCATTCTGCCATAACAAACAGTGGCGTTTAAAAGCGTACATGTAGACAGCGATGTTAAGACAAGATCTGAATCATGTGGCTGGACTCTGGAACAGTGAAGAGTAACAGGAAGGGCATAGTGCAACTGTTTTGCCAATGAAACCAGAGTTATTATACTTTTTCAGTATGCATCCATAGATTGTATATTATTGTTGTTGTTATTATTATTATTATTATTATTATTATTACACCTGGAATTAAAGCCTTTTTTTAATATGAATTTTACCACTTCATTTTGATGTAGTGTTCAGCAGAATCACCATTGAAAACAGAAAACCAGTCGTTGCAGAAAATGTACTACGAATGGAAACCAATGACTGTTGTGTAAGAGTGCAAAATGCCCTTTATAATTTGAGGTTGCCACTGCATTAAAATCCAACTTGCACATTTCAAAACACCTGAAGCCAACTAAAGAGATTCTAATTAAATTGTTTTAACAAAGATTTCAGTGAAAATGCTTGTGTTGCATTAGTGTGTCAGTGTGCAGACATACAATGACAACAAAGGACACATAAAAAAAAGGTTTCAGAGCTTATATGGTTCACATGTGGAAAGTGACATATGAGCCTAAAAATATGGGCCTGAAATATACACTAGAGCACAATGAAGTGCATATTTAAGAAGTGGAGGAAATATGGCGCCGCTAGGACCTCTCAAGATGTGGTCTTCCCTCCCAAGACTGTCAAATGTGCAAGTAAATGAGAGAAGCTACTGAATGACTACTGCGGCATTACAGTTACTGCAGGAATGCGTAGTAGAGTTTTGACCACAGGGTGCAAATATCAAATAAGTCTGTGGAGCTTCATCTCAGTGGTGTCAAAGTGCAGTAAGAACGTACAATGGACTGTCACTGCAGATTTGAAAACATTTCAGCTTCTTCGGTTCTGACGTCATGTGGAGAAATCTGGCTTTCATTTTGTAGAGGCCACTCCACCAGGTGAATGAGGGGTTAGGTGAGGACACACATTCAAAAGGCAGCCTTTCAAACGTGTCATACAGGAGGGGATGATACCGAGAGGGGCAAAAGGGGCCTTTTCAACGGCTGTCCTCATCTAGGTCCTCATTCACCAAAAAGGGAATGTTTTCTCTAAAAAATATAAGCCGAATTTCCTCGCATGATGTCAGTACTGAAGAAGCCAGTGGGATGAAGGGTTAAACGTTTCCAAATCTATAGCGACAGTCAGTGTATGTTCTTACTTTCCCCATTGACAGGGTATCACACATAATAGTTTGTATTTCCTGTATTGTTCTGAGTATAGGGATGGCAAGGAAATGGCTGCTGCTCACTTACAACATCCAGATTTATTTTATTTCAGCTAGGAGATGTAATCAGCCTCTCAAAACCAAAGTTGAACATTATGGTCTTAATTCAAAAAATATAAATTTCACTGCTTTACCCGAAGACCAAAGAGCGTCATGCTGTGGTGCAGTTTGCTAAATCCACCAAACAGGTACCTCAGTCAGGATTAAGGGTTAAAGGTGTAGTTTCGGATGCCGATACCTTTTGGGAAGTAGGAAAAGTCTGCTTCACTTGTGTCAAAAACAAAAATATCATACCGAGCAACGAAAAAATACAACTTCAACTTCAGTCCAAAGTGGACAGACGACCAGGATGGGGAAAAGGACAATTAGATCTCAGAATGACTCGGTAGGCCCTCAGGCTTCAAACCTATATATACACCATGTGAACTGACCTAAAGAATGGTGTACATTGGCCCCCTCTGTCACACTTACACAACCAAAGTCGTAGCTTTCCATTTTAAACACACCATCAGAAATAAGTAGCTGATTTTTTTTAACCTTGATTTTTGTTTTGTAATTACTATATGCAAATGAAAGTGAAAACCGTTTTTATTGAATTTTATTTTAGGCCACAGATATCTATCAATTTGCTGACTGAACATTTTGGTTTTAGTTTGGGGCCATGAAAAAAACATTATTTTAACATGATTTCTGTGCCACATCTTACAAGCTGCGCTGTGATCCATAACAGTATGTTACGTAGCCATTGTGTTCTCAGTCCTATTCCTCTATGCATGAGTTAATGATGCTGTGTAATGGACAAATGGAGCTCAATATGCATTAACAGTTCTTACAAGTTTCTTGTGCAAACTTGTGCGTACTATACACACACATATATATATATATATATATATATATATATATATATATATATTTACTGTATATACATATAAATAACTTGAATGATTTCAAAGGATTTTGAAACTTCTTTACCGAAAACTCTGAAACAGAGCAACCCCATTGTGTAAATAGGATATCTGACTAACATGGCTTGTCTCCATGGTTTGTGACCTTCTGTAAACAGCTGCTAAGGTGAACAGGGAACAAACTGCACCTGTCGCTTACTAATATGTTTCTAAATGTATTTCTCTAGATTTGCGTGCCGCGTCAGTTACATACTCAGTTTGCTCGTGTTGACTCGGTTTACGTGGGTTCCCGCACAAGTTTGAAATTATTGAGACAATTTCCTGGTTTTGAAAAAATGATTCGACATCTTAGACCCACTGTAATTTCATATTTTGCGATAATTTTATTTTGTAGTTATTGACTTTGACTGGCCGCTATACTGCAACCACCGATTACAATCTGGCAATTCTAGTGAAGGACACCAGAGTCTGGATTAATTATGACATTCCTAACAAGGAAAATGTTGAGAAACCCTGTATTTATAAGTGGCCTATTGCTGTTTTAACTCAGGAAAGCTGCTTTTCATGGCTCCTATATTAAAACCAACTCACGGTGTTTCAGCCTCTGAGTTCCCCCACAGGAATGGAGAATGTTACGCTGTAGTTGACCCACACAAACTGTAGACCCATGAATATAATTGTTTATAACCTTTAACAGCAAATGCTGGCAGTACTGTCATTTGAAGAGATCTGAAACTGTGCTTGGAAGACTGATCTTAAATCGTACTGAGCTTGTGGAACAAAGCGCACTGTCCCAAAGGAACAATGTCCCTCAAAGTAGAACTGATACATTGCTGGGATTAGAAATTTTCAGGAAACATCAAACTCGACATCTCTGCCTTTTTTTTCCTTCACAGATCTGCTTTCCTCTGAAGTTATGAGCTAAGAAAAATCAACTGTCTCTTGTTTTGCTCAATCTTTCTCAAATGAATGTGTCTCACGGAGAATCTCTTGAGAGTTTCTAACTAAGCTAGCTGTCCTTTGATAGAATCTGTTTGCAGAGTAAAATATATTAAGCATAGCAGTTTACTTGGAGACAAGTGACCTTCTTTTCCACCATAATGGTTATCTGGCATGCATGTGGGTATATCCGAGCTGGAAATGAAAGAAATAAATATTTATATGATCTGAAATAAATCATAGTCTGTGCTTTTTTTTCTTTTTGAAAAATAGCTACAAGAGCATAAGTAAATTTTTATTTATATAGCACTTTTAAAAACACAGTTACAAAGTGCTTTACACTCAATACAGAAAAACGAATGAATACATGAAATAAATTGAATTAATATAAAACATGGCATACGGCATAATAGACCAAGCTTAAAACGAACCAAAACAGAAGGCGGGAGTGGGGATCTATAAAAAGCTTGCCTGAAAAAATGGGTTTTTAGAAGCTGCTTAAAACAGTCCAAAGATTCACCAGAGGCTTGGGGCTAAAACTGCAAAGGCGTGGTCACCTTTTGTTTTGTTTTGCAGTTGGAGTGGGGAATGGATAAAAGTGACGTCAATTTTATTTGTATAGCCCAATATCACAAACTAGTATTAGCTAACTGGATAGCCAAGAAAGAGCCACTCCTCTGATTCCATATTTTTGTAGTTTTATTACTAATAAGTCATGGTCAAACATATCGAATGCTTTTTTTTTTTTTTAGATCCAACAATACTCCTACAGCATATTCTTTATTTTCTATAGCAGTTATCACTTCCACAAAATCAATGAGTGCAAATGATGTAGTCCTTTAGTTCTAAATCCATATTGTTGTTCACACAGTACGTTGTTTTGTGATAAAGTCATCGAACCTTGAATAGAATATTTTATCCAGTATTTTAGAGAATTGTGAAAGCAAAGAAACAGGTCTGTAATTTGACAGTGTGTGTCTATCTCCAGCCTTACAGTATATATGGGTATGACTTTAGCGTTTTCATTTTACATGGAAAAACACCAGTTTTCAGAGATTAACTTCATATAAATGTAAGAGGTTTTGCCACACACTCAGCACAGGAGAGTGTGCTGAGAAGGTGGAAGGAGTACTATGAGGGGCTGATGAATGAAGAAAATGAGAGAGACAGAAGGTTGGATGATGTAGGGATAGTGAATCAGGAAGTGCAGTGGATTAGCAAGGAGGAAGTGAGGGCAGCTATGAAGAGGATGAAGAGTGGATAGGCAGTTGGTCCTGATGACATACCTGTGGAAGCATGGAGATGTTTAGGAGAGATGGCAATGGGATTTTTAACTAGATTGCTTAACACAATCTTGGAAAGCTAGAGGATGCCTAAGGAGTGGAGAAGAAGCATACTTGTACCGATTTTTAAAAACAAGGGCGATGTGCAGAACTGTAGCAACTACAGAGGTATAAAGTTGATCAGCCACAGCATGAAGATATGGGAAAGAGTAATAGAAGCTAGGATAAGAGGAGAGGTGGCGATTAGCGAGCAGCAGTATGGTTTCATGCCATGAAAGAGCACCATAGATGCGATGTTTGCTTTGAGAATGTTGATGGAGAAGTATAGAGAAGGCCAGAAGGAGTTACATTGTGTCTTTGTAGATTTAGAGAAAACATATGTCAGGGTGCCGAAAGAGGAGGTGTGGTATTGTATGAGGAAGTCGGGAGTTGCAGAGAAGTATGTAGGAGTGGTGCAAGATATGTATGAGGGAAGTGTGACAATGGTGAGGTGTGCAGTTGGAATGACAGATGGGTTCAAGGTGGAGGTGGGATTACATCAAGGATCGGCTCAGAGCCCTTTCTTGTTTGCAATGGTGATGGACAGGTTGACGGACAAGATCAGGCAGGAGTCTCCGTGGGCAATGACGTTCGCAGATGACATTGTGATCTGTAGCGAGAGTAGGGTGCAGGTTGAGGAGAGCCTGGAGAGGTGGAGGTATGCACTGGAGAGAAGAGGAATGAAAGTCAGTAGGAGCAAGACAGAATACCTATGCATGAATGAGAGGGAGGACAGTGGAATGGTGAGGATGCAAGGAGTGGAGGTGACGAAGGCATATGAGTTTAAATACATGGGGTCAACTGTCCAAAGTAACAGGGAGTGCAGGAGAGCGGTGAAGAAGAGAGTGCAGGCAGGGTGGAGTGGGTGGAGAAGAGTGTCAAGAGTGATTTGCGACAGAAGGGTACCAGCAAGAGTTAAAGGGAAGGTTTACAAGATGGTTGTCAGACCAGCTTTGTTATATGGTTTCGAGACAGTGGCACTGACAAAAAGACAGGAGGCGGAGCTGAAGGTGGCAGAGTTGAAGATGCTAAGATTTTCACTGGGAGTGACAAGGAAGGACAGGATTAGGAATGATTATATTAGAGGGACCGCTCAAAATGGACAGTTTGGAGACAAAGCAAGAGCGGCAAGATTGAGATGACTTGGACATGTGTGGAGGAGAGATGCTGGGTCTATTGGGAGAAGGATGCTGAATATGGAGCTGCCAGGGAAGAGGAAAAGAGGAAGGCCAAAGAGGAGGTTTATGGATGTGGTGAGGGGAGACATGCAGGTGGCTGGTGTGACAGAGGAGGATGCAGAAGACAGGAAGAAATGGAAACAGACGATTCGCTGTGGCGACCCCTAACGGGAGCAGCCAAAAGTAGTAGTAGTAGTAGTTTTGCCACACACTCAATAATATATTTAACTAGTGACATTTCAATACCATTACAGTCTGTTGACTTCTTACTCTTAAATCTTTTGACAATGTCAATGATTTCTTTTTCATCTGTTCCCTTTAAAAACAAAGATTCTTTTATCTGTACATCTTTACTTGCCATATCATTTCTACAGCCAGTGCTTGCAATCTCCCCAGCCAAACCAGGACCAAAAAAGAAAAAGTCACTGAATTCATTAACAATTTAGGCCATATTGTTGATGGTTTTATTATTTTTGGTTAGGAAGTAATTTGGGTATTCGGTTTTCCCCTTTTTATTCTTAATATCATTCAATACCTTCCATTTATTTTTATGGGGTTTTTATTGTCCTATAGTAATTTGCTACAGTGATTCCTTTTGCTGCTTCTCATAATTTTTGTCAGTTAGTTTTTATGTCTTATATTTGTGCTCCGATTATTTTGTTCTCTTCTTTAAAAAGTCTTTATATAATACATTTTTCTACTTACATGAGTTTAATAATCTCTTAGTTAACCATGGCTTTTCAGCAATTTTCTGTTTTACTACGTTCTTAACTAGAGGACAGTTTTTTATTTTTTATGAAGAGCCGTTGTTATTGACAAACATGTGTCATAGGTTTCGTCTACATGTTCCATGTATACTTTATTCCAGTCTTGTACCATCAGATCGTTTTTAAAAGAATTAATTGTCCCTTCTCTTTTTTGTCTACTTATTTTATATGTTGTAACATCCTTATTTGCCCCTGTACAGCTCTGACTGACTGCAAACACTGGCGGACAGTCATTTGTGTCCTGGCATTGTACAGAATCTTCTCTGGAGTGCAGTATGATGAAAGTTCATTCAGCCAGTGATTTTATGATAGTGAGTCTTCTGATTTCCAATTTATAAGGATAATTTTCCCCCCACTGTGCTGGTAAGTATTACGAAATACTTCTTATGGTAAGTTACTGTTAGTATGTCAATGTCACCCAATAACCAAATCCTGGGATCATATGGTATTTTATACTCTATGATATGTGAAACAGTGGTTATGATGAACTTCTAAAACTCTTCCAGGTAAGGGCAACTCCAGAGCATATGGAGCAGATTGGCTTCAGTTATCTTACACCTCTGGCACATGGCAGATACACTCACCGGCTACTTTATTAGGCACACCTGTCCAACTGCTCGTTAACGCAAATTTCTAATCAGCCAATCACTTGGCAGCAACTCAATGCATTTAGGCATGTAGACATGGTCAAGACGATCTGCTGCAGTTCAAACCGAGCATCAGAATGGGGAAGAAAGGTGATTTAAGTGACTTTGAACGTGGCATGGTTGTTGGTGCCAGACGGGCTGGTCTGAGTATTTCAGAAATTGCTGATCTACTGGGATTTTCACGCACAACCATCTCTAGGGTTTACAGAGAATGGTCCGAAAAAGAGAAAATATCCAGTGAGCGGCAGTTCTGTGGGCGAAAATGCCTTGCTGATGCCAGAGGTCAGAGGAGAATGGCCAGACTGGTTCGAGCTGACAGAAAGGCAACAGTAACTCAAATAACCACTCATTACAACCGAGGTATGCAGAAGAGCATCTCTGAACGCACAACACGTCGAACCTTGAGGCAGATGGGCTACAGCAGCAGAAGACCACACCGGGTGCCACTCCTGTCCGCTAAGAACAGGAAACTGAGGCTACAATTCGCACAGGCTCACCAAAATTGGACAATAGAAGATTGGAAAAACGTTGCCTGGTCTGATGAGTCTCGATTTCTGCTGCGACATTCGGATGGTAGGGTCAGAATTTGGCGTCAACAACATGAAAGCATGGATCCATCCTGCCTTGTATCAACGGTTCAGGCTGGTGGTGGTGGTGTAATGGTGTGGGGGATCTTTTCTTGGCACACTTTGGGCCCCTTAGTACCAATTGAGCATAGTGTCAACACCACAGCCTACCTGAGTATTGTTGCTGACCATGTCCATCCCTTTATGACCACAGTGTTCCCATCTTCTGATGGCTACTTCCAGCAGGATAACGCGCCATGTCATAAAGCTCAAATCATCTCAGACTGGTTTCTTGAACATGACAATGAGTTCACTGTACTCAAATGGCCTCCACAGTCACCAGATCTCAATCCAATAGAGCACCTTTGGGATGTGGTGGACCGGGAGATTCGCATCATGGATGTGCAGCCGACAAATCTGCAGCAACTGCGTGATGCTATCATGTCAATATGGACCAAATTCTCTGAGAAATGTTTCCAGTACCTTGTTGAATCTATGCCACGAAGGATTAAGGCAGTTCTGAAGGCAAAAGGGGGTCCAACCCGGTACTAGCAAGGTGTACCTAATAAAGTGGCCAGTGAGTGTATATTCCCATCAATCCTGTGTAGCCTGTGTGGGGTGAGATATGTTCTGTGAAAAATACTACATTGCATTTGCCTATGTTTTGTAGAGACTAGAACTATCTGAGATCTTTCCAAAATATTTTGCCAATCGGGGTCATTGTAGTTGCATTCTAGGTCTGTCTCCCATTTGTGTTTAATACACAGCCTATCATAGATTGGTAGATTTCTAGAGTAGAATAAACGGTTCGGATAATGGATGGATATTTTATATTGAGGATATCAGCCCCCTAGTGGACGAGATTGGTATGTTAAGCAAGTGATCCTCTAAGGGTGATTCATTTGGAATAAATTGGAAATCTATAGAATTATCTTGGACCCAGTGTCTGATTTGAAGGAATTTAAAGAGATTGTGTCTTGGCAAATTAAATTTGGAAGATAATCATTGGAATGCTGGGGCCTATCCCAGCAGCCCAATGACTGCTGGGATAGGCCCCAGCATCCCCATGACCCTGAGAGCAGGATAAGCGGTTTGGATAATGGATGGAGATAATTGCTGAAATGTAAACAGTATATTGCCATTATGTCTCCAACAGTTTTAATCCCATTATTGATCCATTTCTTTAATGTTCCATCAGCTATAAGATTTTGAATGTTGGGGTTATCCCATAAAGGGGCTCTTTCTTCGTAATGTGATATCTATTCCCAAAATTGTGTGGGACTCCCGCCATGTCCCAAAGGTGTTCAAAATTATGGGGTTCTTTGTGACTGACGAGAGGCTTTTTTTTTTTTTACTATTTTCAGAGTAGTATTCAGCTCATGTTGTTCTATAGATAGCCATCTAACCTCACTGCCCTCAGCGTGAAACCAAATCCATATCGGCCAGAACTGAGATGCCAGATAGTAGCATCTGAAATTGGAAATGTTTAAACCACCTTTTGTATAAGGGGCCTGGAGAGTAGGGAGTTTTACTCTAGGGATTTTATCTTGCCATAAAAATGAGGTGATAGCTTTGTTAAGTTAATCGAAAAAGCTCTTGGGGACACTCAGAGGGATACAAATAAAAAGCGGCAAGTTAGTCCATCTCAGTGTCTGACTTAATTTTCTCCAAGAGATTCAAATAGTTGTCTTTGAGTACTTTGTCATGGTTTTTTCTAATGTTTATGCCAAGGTATTTAAAACCACAAGGACATACCTTCAGTGGTTCAGTGAGTGTTCTAATATTTAAGTCGTGTGTTTTAAAGGGCAGAACCTCACTCTCAGATCAATTTATTTTGTATCCTGAGGCTGCATTATATTCTTGTAGACATTGAAAAAGTGGGGGGCTGAATCAGCTCGGTCAGTTAGGTATGCTAAAACACTGTCCGCGTAAAGAGATTATTTTGTGCTCAGAAGTACCAAATTTGATACCAGAGATGGCTATATTGGCGATAGCAAGCGATTCGATGGCGATTGAAAATAACAATGGCGAGACATAACAGCCCTGCCGGACCCCTCTAGAGAGCACGAAAGCATCTGACAGGACCCATTAGTTAAGATTTGAGCCTTAGGGGCATTAAAATGCCAAAGAAAGATTAAGAACGAACCAGCGATCCAAATCCCCTTTAATTCGGGTCAGTAAAGGGGCAAAATTTGCTTTATAAAGATCCTCCATTTTTTGCTTTACTTTAACTCCCAAATATGTGAAACTGTGTTGGGCAATCTTAAAGGGTAGAGTATGCAAGGGATAATCTTTAGCGGCGGTATTAATAGGAAATATTTCACTTTTGCTCAAATTCAGTTTGTATCCTGATATCAGGCTAAACGATTGAAGAGTGGCGAGTATAGCAGGGACAGAGGTGGGCAAGCCAGAAACGTGTAAAAGGAGATCATCCGCGTAAAGCGAGACTTTCAGTTTCATGCCATTTCTTACTATGCCTGTAATATGGGGATTGGATTGGAGTGCTACTGAAAGGGGTTCAATGGCAATAGCAAATAACAAAGGACTTAAGGGGCAGCCCTGTCTTGTAGAGCGGAAAAGGCTAAAGTAGTCAGAGTTAATATTATTCATCCTGATTGAAGCATGTGGAGAAGAATAGAGTAACCGAATCCATGAAATAAAGTTTTTTCCGAAGCCAATTTCTTTTAAGTGAAGAAAAGATAATTCCACTCCACTCTATCGAACACCTTCTCGGCATCTAAAGATATCAAAGCCTCTTGAGTGTCAGAAGGCGGAGTATTGTAAATTACATTGAACAAACATCTAAGATTAGAGAATGAATGCCTATTTCGAATAAATCCTGTTTGATCTTGAGAAATTATAGAAGGGAGAACAGATTCAAGGCGTAGTGCTAGTAATTTGGATAACAATTTACAGTCAGCATTCAGTAAACTTATTGGGCGATAAGAGCAGCAAGCTAAGGGATCTTTGTCTTTTTTCAAGAGGAGAGAAATAGAGGCTTGATTAAGAGTTTGAGGAAGACGTCCAGCGACAAGTGATTCGTTAAACATATCTAATAGTAAAGGGGCCAGCTTGTGCCAAAACTTCTTATAAATTCATACGGAAAACCATCTGGGCCTGGGCACTTCCCATTTTGCAGAGATGTAGCAGCTGCGTGAAGTTCTGAAATAGTAATTGAATTCTCGAATACTTTCCCGTCTGATAGACCAATAGAGGGAATATCTAAATTTTCAAAGAAGGTATCATAATTAGGAGATGGACCTTGATCAGAAGAGTAAAGAGATACATAAAATTCCTTAAAAATATTATTAATTTCTAAAGGGTCAGTAGTTTTACCTGAATCTGTTTGGATCTGAGAAATGTGACGCGATGTAGCCATTTGGCGCAACTGGTGTGATAGTAGCTTGCTGGCCTTATCACCATGTTCATAGAACCGGGATCTCGACTGGAGCAAGAGCTCAGTAGTGCGATGAGTCATGAGGGCATCGTACTCAGCTTGTAAGGAGAGACGTTCCTTGTAAATATCTGGGGACTGGGAGGAAGCATACAAGTTATCAAGTTGAGAAATACTCTTTCCCAGCCTAGATAATTTTTCCTCTCTAACTTTTTTCTCATGTCTTGAATAAGAAATTATTACCCCCCCCTAATATATGCCTTTAATGTCTCCCATAGCAAAGAAGCAGACACATCAGGTGTTTTGTTTACACTCACAAAAAAAGTCAATCTGTTGTGAAACAAAGTTAACAAAGTTCTCATTCGATAGTAAGCGTGTATTAAGACGCCATGGTGAGTGCGTGTTGATTATGTTTTTAAAAAAAATGTTCACCGAGATTGGAGCATGGTCAGATATAACAATAGCATTGTGTTTACAGTCTGACACCAATGAAAGTAGTCTATTATCAACCAAGAAAAAGTCAATATGGATGAAAGTGTAATGCACATGGGAGAAGAAAGAATATTCCCTTTTAGAAGGGTTGAAAAAGCGCCAGGCATCAGAAACTGCAAACTCTTCCATGAAAGACTGGATTACTTTGGCGGATTTCGAAGGTGAGCAAACCTTAGAGGAGGAGCGGTCCAACTGAGGATTGAGCCAGCAATTAAAGTCACCTTCTAAAATCAAACAGTGCGAGGACATGTCAGGGAGAGTTGAGAAGAGACGTTTAAAAAAGGCCTCATCGTCATAATTTGGAGCATATACATTTGCCAAAATCAAGTGTGTTATGTATTTGGCCAGTAACAATAACAAATCTACCATTTGGATCAGAAATAACAGATGAATAAATAAATGGAACAGATTTGTGCATCAGAATGGCAACCCCCCCGTGATTTGCCCTGGAATGTAGAATGGTATATCTGACCCACCCATCCCCTTTTCAATCTGGCATGATCAGAAGCTTTAAGATGGGTTTCTTGTAAAAAGATCACCTGAGCACCAACAGTGTGAAGATGATGCAACACCTTGCTACGTTTTGTGGGGTTATTGAGTCCTTTACAGTTAAAACTAACGAATTTAATGCCCCCCCCATATGAAGGCACTTTTAAATTAGATGAGACATGACTAAGCATATGCAGTGCTATATACAAGGGCAGCGTGACAGTAGTAGAGCATAACACTGAAAACGAATGCCTGACTGATGGGGAAAAAGGGGAAAAAAGAAAAAAGAGGACCAAGAACAAAAATGGAAAAACAAAACCGAACCAAAACCAAAAGCCCTTCCACCCACCCACTGGCAGAAGCATCCCCCGAAGTGGGATGCGCGCAACTTGACCCCAAAAAACACACAAACTATCACTCCTCCTAGTAGCTCTGATAAAAACCCACCAAACACTACTCGGCGTTCACTAAGAAATGTGACATTTTAAGGAAACAATAAAAATATACAATAATAAACAGGCTTATAGCCTAATAATTTAAATATGTATGGTCTAAGCAGCTACATTTAACTATTCCACCCTAGAAAAAGTAGACAAGCAGCATGAATTTGCAGCGTCAAACAAGCTTAACATGAAAGTGACTCCTGTTGTTAAAACTTCAAAGTTGAAGTATTCATGCATAATTAAACAGCAAACGTGTATTCAAGTTTTAACTGTAAACAACAAGATTTTTTTTTAAAAAAGCAGCGAAAAGTGAACAGAAAACAGTGGTAACATCAGTCTCTAGCATAGACTGGTCTCTAACCGTAGGAAATCAACGTCACTGAAGCAAGGCACTATGGGAAATGTAGTCTCATCGCCTGGCAGTAGCGGCTAACCAACTAGCCAGTTAGCATGTCAGCTAAACTGCATCAGGATCAACAACTTTTTTAATGTTTTTCCCAACAAAATCTGATGCCAAAGCAGGGTCATCAAACCTGTGAGTTTGTCCGCTGGGTAAGGTAATGCGAGGCGTTGCCGGGTAGAGAAGACCAAACTTGATGTTTGGGCAAGAGTGGAGCTCCTTTTTCACTTTGGCAAAGGCGGCCCGTTTCTTGGCCACCGCTGGAGTGAAATCCGGGAAAATCGAAATCCTCCTGCCATTGTAGGAGAGAGGAGAGGCTTCCCTGGCGTGTCGCAGAATCTGGTTCCAAACTTGAAACAGGTTAACCCGAATAACAAGCGGACGTGGAGGTTCTCCATTTTTGGGCCTTGCACGGAGGATACGATGCAGTACAGGTTTGTCATCAAGTCCCAATAGGTCTTGCAAGAGCTGGGCAGTAAACTCGGTGGGTCGCTGGCCTTCCAGACCCTCAGACAGGCCCACCAGGCGTACATTATTCCATCTTGACCGCCCCTCCAGGTCCTCGCCTTTCTTGGAGAGAGATTCGACCAGGGTGTTAAGCGTGCTAACATTAGCTTGAAGGTTGGCTAGCCTGCTATTGTGGTCGTTAGCCGAGCGCTCGAGGTCAGTTATAGTCTCAGTCTGAGAGGCCAGTTTAACTTCGATTGACTCCAGAGCCGCCGTAATCTCTCCTTTGACAGCACCCGAGACGATGGAGTCAAATTTATTGATGATATCGGAGCGCATTTCGTCCATCATCTGCCTCATATTCATTGACAGGGCTTCATTAGCATCGAGCTGCTGCTGGGATTCTGGCTCAGGAGAAGGCCGAGGCTTGTTGCCGCGACCTGATTTGGGAGCGTCGGATTTCCCTCTATTTGCCATCATAGATCGTCCTCAGTCGGAAAAAAGGTCTCTTAAAGCAAGTAGCTGCAAACGTAAAGCTCGAAAAGCTACAAAAGTGTAAAATAGTGCAAAAAAGTATAAATTTAGTCACATTTCGGCGGAGCACCTGCAAAACACGTCCTACATCAAGCCTGCTCAGCAGCGCCCCCCGCAGGTTATTCTACCAGAATGGTGCCTGATAGGAAAAGGCCCTGCCACTGACTTCTTTTTAACTTGGGTACACACAGGGACCTAGTATATTGTGAGAGCGAAAAACTCAAGATGGAATGTACGGTTTAAGGAGATCAGACAGGTAACTTGGGGCAAGCCCATTTAGGATTTTATAAGTCAGCAGAAGCACCTTGAAGTCTGATCTAACATGGATAGGAAGCCAGTGAAGGGAGGCAAGAATTGGTGTAATATGGTCAAATTTCCTAGTTTTAGTTAGATTCTAGCTGCAAACATTCTGAACCATCTGAAGACTTTTAGTACTAGCATGTGGGAGACCTGAAAACAGCACATTAACGTAATCAAGTCTGGATGAAACAAATGCATGTATTAGAGTCTCTGCATCAGCCAAGGATGCTATGTAAGTGAAAAAAGGCAGTCTTAGTGATTTCTTCAATGTGCTTGTCAAAAGAAAGGCTGGGATCAAATGTAACACCAAGACTTTTGGCTGCCACACTTTGTGAAATCACAGAGTTGTTGATTGTTATCATATATATAGTATATACATACAGTGTACAAGCCTGTTTCATGCATCACGCACTCATCAGCTGCCAAGTTGGCTATACAACAAAGAAAAAAAACAGCGAATAAATGCTGTTGCCTCACACCATGCCCCTAGTTGTGGTGTATAGCAACCAATGGAAGGATAGGAAACATTTAAAAAGAAACATCAGGAACATTACAACCAATGAGAGAGGGCCTGGGGCTCGTTTTGAAAAAGTAAGGGCTTAAAGGGCCACGGCACTGTTGAAATAGCATACTTTTAAAATATAACAAAATAAAGTAACATCCAATGGGGTACTTTTCGTACATCATCGAGTGGGGTGGGTCCGGAGCACAGCCGAAAGAGAAGACTGGCTAAAAATAGAAATACAACATCCAATAACGGTCATCACATGTATATCATATATCAGCCAATGGAATCGGGGGGTCATTTACCAGGCATCAGTGACAAGAGAAGACAACTGTAAAGTGGACACTTACATTGGACTAACAGAGGGCCCTTTTAAAATTAGGTTTAACGCCCACATGAATAGCTTCGGGGATGAGCATGCAAGAAATGCAACGGCCTTAAGCCTTCACATTTGGTCATTGGTGGACAAGAATATTAGTTACTCTATCTCATGGAAAATCCTTACTAAGAGCAATGCATATTCAACTAACAGCAAAAGATGTAACCTATGCTTAGCAGAGAAATATTTTATTTGCAAACCTGATATGTCTACTTTGGGACAGTAGAAATGAATTGGCCGCCAGCTGTAGACACAGAAAAAAACATCCATCCATCCATACATTATCCAAACCGCTTATCCTACTGTAAGGGTACAGAAAAAAATATCTGCTTTGCAATTACAAATAAGTCATTGTCTTTATTATTCCACCCCCTCCCCTCGATTGGATGATATCCACGTGATGACCGTTATTGGATGTTGTATTTTTATGTTTTGCCATTCTGCTCTTTCGTCTGTGCTCCAGACCCACGCCACTAGATGATGTATGTAAAGTACCCCATTGGATGTTATTTTATTTTCTTATATTCTAAAAGTATGCTATTTCAACAGTGCCCTGACCCTTTAAGCCCTTACTTTTTCAAAACGAGCCCCAGGCCCTCCCTCATTGGTTGTAATGTTCCTGATGTTTCTTTTCAAATGTTTCCTATCCTCCCATTGGTTGCTGTGCACTGCAACTAGGGGCATGGTGTGAGGCAACATAGCATTAATTCGCTGTCTTTTTTTTTTCTTTGTTGTATAGCCAACTTGGCAGCTGGTGAGTGCATAACGCACGAAACAGGATTGCACTGCTATGAATTAATTTTTTTTCTCCTACATCTAAATATCGTCACCTTCTTAAAATAATGGCCTAAGTCATATTTTCAAGTTTTTCAAAAAATAGAATAAACTGAAACAAATATAGACTATATCATATAGTCTATATAGACTATATGATATTTCTATTTCTATGATATAGTCTATATAGACTATATGATATCATATAGTCTATATTTGTTTCAGTTTATTCTGTTTTTTGAAAAACTTGAAAATATGACTTAGGCCATTATTTTAAGAAGTTGACGATATTCCGCTCCTCGTTTGTTGAGCACCTTTATCAACACCATTGACGGTTTTAAAAAAACAAAAAAACAAACGCTACACACACACACATATATATACACTACCGTTCAAAAGTTTGGGATCACATTGAAATGTCCATATTTTTGAAGGAAAAGCACTGTACTGTTCAATGAAGATAACTTTAAACTAGTCTTAACTTTAAAGAAATACACTCTATACATTGCTAATATGGTAAATGACTATTCTAGCTGCAAATGTCTGGTTTTTGGTGCAATATCTACATAGGTGTATAGAGGCCCATTTCAAGCAACTATCACTCCAGTGTTCTAATGGTACAATGTGTTTGCTCATTGGCTCAGAAGGCTAATTGATGATTAGAAAACCCTTGTGCAATCATGTTCACACATCTGAAAACAGTTTAGCTCGTTACAGAAGCTACAAAACTGACCTTCCTTTGAGCAGATTGAGTTTCTGGAGCATCACATTTGTGGGGTCAATTAAACGCTCAAAATGGCCAGAAAAAGAGAACTTTCATCTGAAACTCGACAGTCTATTCTTGTTCTTAGAAATGAAGGCTATTCCATGCGAGAAATTGCTAAGAAATTGAAGATTTCCTACACCGGTGTGTACTACTCCCTTCAGAGGACAGCACAAACAGGCTCTAACCAGAGTAGAAAAAGAAGTGGGAGGCCGCGTTGCACAACTGAGCAAGAAGATAAGTACATTAGAGTCTCTAGTTTGAGAAACAGACGCCTCACAGGTCCCCAACTGGCATCTTCATTAAATAGTACCCGCAAAACATCAGTGTCAACATCTACAGTGAAGAGGCGGCTGCGGGATTCTGGGCTTCCGGGCAGAGTGGCAAAGAAAAAGCCATATCTGAGACTGACCAATAAAAGAAAAAGATTAAGATGGGCAAAAGAACACAGACATTGGACAGAGGAAGACTGGAAAAAAGTGTTGTGGACGGATGAATCCAAGTTTGAGGTGTTTGGATCACAAAGAAGAACGTTTGTGAGACGCAGAACAAATGAAAAGATGCTGGAAGAATGCCTGACGCCATCTGTTAAGCATGGTGGAGGTAATGTGATGGTCTGGGGTTGCTTTGGTGCTGGTAAGGTGGGAGATTTGTACAGGGTAAAAGGGATTCTGAATAAGGAAGGCTATCACTCCATTTTGCAACGCCATGCCATACCCAGTGGACAGCGCTTGATTGGAGCCAATTTCATCCTACAACAGGACAATGACCCTAAACACACCTCCAAATTGTGCAAGAACTATTTAGAGCAGAAGCAGGTAGCTGGTATTCTATCGGTAATGGAGTGGCCAGCGCAGTCACCAGAGCTGAACCCCATTGAGCTGTTGTGGGAGCAGCTTGACCGTATGGTACGCAAGAAGTGCCCATCCAACCAATCCAACTTGTGGGAGCTGCTTCTGGAAGCGTGGGGTGCAATTTCTCCAGATTACCTCAACAAATTAACAGCTAGAATGCCAAAGGTCTGCAATGCTGTAATTGCTGCAAATGGAGGATTCTTTGACGAAAGCAAAGTTTGATGTAAAAAAAATCTTATTTCAAATACAAATCATTATTTCTAACCTTGTCAATGTCTTGACTCTATTTTCTATTCATTTCACAACATATGGTGGTGAATAAGTGTGACTTTTCATGGAAAACACAAAATTGTTTGGGTGATCCCAAACTTTTGAACGGTAGTGTGTATATATATATATATATATATATATATATACACACACACACACACACGATATTGATCAAATTAGAGTCTGTGTCTAGCAGGGCCAATGACCAGCATCTCGGTTTTATCCGAATTTAAAAGCAGAAAGTTTTGTGACATCCAATTTTTCACAGTAGCCAAGCAGGCTTCTAAATTAGTCATTTGAGTATGATCATCAGCTCTTATAGGCACATACATCTGAGTATCATTAGCATAGCAACTGAAGTTTATTCGATAACTATATAATTTGGCCAAGAGGTGAGATATAAAGAGAGAAAAGAACTCAGCCCCGAGTTACACCATATTCAATGTCAGAGGATTTTGATGTAATATTACTATAGCAGGCGTCACGGTGGCGCAGTGGTTAGTGTGGTCGCCTCACAGCAAGAAGGTTCTGGGTTCGAGCCCCAGGGTAGTCCAACCTTGGGGGTCATGTGCGGAATTTGCATGTTCTTTCCTTGTCTGTGTGGGTTTCCTCCGGGTGCTCCGGTTTCCTCCCACAGTCCAAAGACATGTAAGTCAGGTGAACTGGCCATACTAAATTGTCCCTAGGAATGAATGGGTGTGTGTGTGGGTTGGGCCCTGTGATGGCCTGGCGGCCTGTCCAAGGTGTCTCCCTGCCTGCCGCCCAATGACTGCTGGAATAGGTTCCATCATCCCCACGACCCTGAGAGGTAGGTATGTGTGTTGGTATGCCCTGTGTGTTGGCCTGGCGGCCTGTCCAGGGTGTCTCTCCGTCTGCTGTCCTGCTGCCCAATGACTGCT
Organism: Lampris incognitus; assembly: GCF_029633865.1. Classification (NCBI taxonomy): domain Eukaryota; kingdom Metazoa; phylum Chordata; class Actinopteri; order Lampriformes; family Lampridae; genus Lampris; species Lampris incognitus. Next base: position 127,040,875 of record NC_079211.1, read on the forward strand.
GGGATAGGCTCCAGCATCCTCACAACCCTGAGAGCAGGATAAGCGGTTCGGATAATGGATGGATGGATTACTATAGCAGACAGAATGTGTTCTTCCAGATAAGTAGGACTTAAGCCAACAGAGAGCTAAGCCAGAGATGCCAAAATTACAATTTAATCTATCTAATAGTATACAGTGATCAATGGTGTCAAAGGCTGCACTGAGGTCCAGTAGTAGAAGCAAAGAAGTGGAATCAGAGTCCATAGCTAGTAAAAGATCGTTCACCATTCTGGTCAGAGCAGTTTCAGTGGAGTGGCAGGCCCTGAAAGCCGATTGAAAAGGTTCATATAGATGGTTTTCTTCTATATGGGTCGAGAGTTGTTGATATACAACTCTCTCTAGTACTTCAGAAAAGAATGGAAGATTAGAAACTGGTCGATAGTTATTAAGAGACCCTGGATCGAGGTGTGTTTTTTTTTTTAAGTAAGAAAGAAAGAAAGCCACTTTATTTTTGTCATTGCACAGGTTACAACAAAATTTGTTCTCTGCATTTAACCCATCCTATTGTATAGGAGCAGTGGGCAGCTGCAGCACCCAGGGACCAACTCCAGTTTTTTTTTCCATTGCCTTGGTCAGGGGCACAGACAGGAGTATTAACCCTAACATGCATGTCTTTCTGATGGTGGGAGGAAACCAGAGCACCTGGAGGAAACCCACACAGACAAGGGCAGAACATGCAAACGCCACACAGAAAAGACCTGGGATGGCCTGGGGTTCAAACCCAGGACCTTCTTGCTGTGAGGCAATAGTGCTAACCACTGGGCCACCCGTGCCCAGAGGTTTTACCACAACTGTCTTCAAACCACTGGAAACAGTGCCAGTAGTAAGTGATAAATTAACAATGTCTATTATTGTAGGTCCCAGAAAAGGTCAGAGATCTTTACAAAGTTTTGCTGGTAAGGGGTCAAGTAGGAAAGTAGTTCGTTTAGAAGCTGACATGAGCTTAAAAGACCGAGGTTTGAGGATTGGAGTAGCTGGGAAGTGAAATGAGGAATGAGAACATCAGAAATGTAACTGGGGGCAAGTTCATGTAGTGCTTTAAATGTAATCAATACGGTCTTATAGATTATTCCGAATTTTACGGGAAGCCAATGGAGGGATGCAAGAATAGGGGTAATATGGGCCCTACAGTTAGTTCTAGTTAGTAGTCTAGCAGCTGCATTCTGAACCAACTGTAGACGATTTAAAGTAACTTGGTTGAGGCCACAGTAGAAGGAGTTACAGTAATCTAGATGGGAGAAAATGAAAGAGTGAATTAATATTTTGATATCATTAAAAACAAAGTATTTCTGATTTTTGCAACTTTTCTTAGCTGAAGAAAACAGGATTGGACAAGCTTAGTAACATGGTGATCAGGTTTTGCAGAAGCCTAGTTTTGTTCACTGCAAATATGCAACCTTTTCAGTCCATCCATCATCAACTTTGGTATTAAATCATACAGCATTGCAAACAAATGTTAAAAAATTGCAAAAGAAATTTGCCAAAAAAATCATACAGCTAATTTTACTTACAAAACACGAAAAAATGTCAATAGGTTACTGTTTAAGATAGAATGACCCAAGAATTTGATTTTTTTTTCAAACATCGTAAAAGTTTTCTCGTGGAATATTAATGTTAGGAGTGTCATTTTCCCCCCTCTTAATTCATTGCCAGCGAGCTTGCTAACCTGCATGATGTTGCCAGGCGACTATTTAAAAGCAGGCCAACTGACAGACTGGTGATAACAATTCATTGTCTGTCCAATCAAATCAGGGTATTAGATAATGTCAGTGATTTATATAAAAACGGTTTATTTATGTTGACAACAAGAAAGAGAGTTTCTCAAATGACTTTAGTCATGTTTTCACAACAACAGAAGTTCTAATATTTTGGGTAGCTTTACATTGCCTTCTGTTAAAAATACAACCAGATTGGAAAACGTGATTTTCATTGGATTGGATCTTTTACTATTGTAGCGAATTCGGGGGACAACGCAACCACAGGAACTGCCGCGGCCGGGAACCGAACCCGTATCGCCCGCACCGCAGGAGACATCGCTAACCACTAGACTGAAGGGTCATACCCGCGAGCCAGCGTGTCTTCTTATCCGTGAACGTTACACTATCCCCCTCCTTCGGGAAGCGCGTCTCCGCGCTTAAGCATATCAGCTCCTTCACGCCTCAGGGCGCATACGCTTCCAATCGCTCCATCCCACTTCTGACACCAATGTAGCGAATTCGGGGGACAACGCAACCAGAGGAACTGCCGCGGCCGGGAAGCGAACCTGTATCGCCCGCACCGCAGGAGACAGCACTAACCGCTCGACTAAAGCGTCATACCCGCGAGCCAGCGGCCAGCGTGCCTTCTTATCCATGCACGTTACACTATAGACTTTAAAGCAAGTGCATTGATCCATAGATAATATTGCATTTTGGGTTTAAACAGGCTTACCTTAAAAGCCAACAACTTATTCAAGTCACTGTTGCATAGGCTGAATGGAGTCCCTATTAATAAGGCATCAGATATCCTTTAGAATATGAAGATACGAGAGCATCTTGTTTTTATGTCCTGATAAAGAGGGACATCATGTGGTATGAGTTGATACTTCCAGGCAGCCTCTTCACCGCCTCTTCTAGTGGTTACAGCTAATAATTAATGCTACATGAGTCCTAAAAGTAGCCATTGTAATCAAAACTTGATATCTGTTACTGCTAAATCGCAGAATTATACTGCATAGAATATCAAGAAATGGCATAGCTGTTTTACAGACAAGCCACAGTTGGTTTGCTTCCTATCAGTGTTCATATTGTTGACAAAATGGAAAATGTTTGTCAAAATCATTTTTTTTCATCGTTTACAAAAGGGAATTTTGCATTTTACATTTAAAAAGAAGCTCGACTATGTCAGCCTGATTGTCCTTTTTTTCTAAATCTCGGGTAGAGCCAAGGGTGGGTTATGATTTTGTTATCAGCTTGATAAGTGTAGAGTCACTTAAATGATGAGAGCAACATGAGAAGTTTTCCACGTGTCAATTTTGATTTGAAAATATACTTAATTTAATCCATTTTTTTTTCATTTTGATTCAAAAAGAAAAAAAAATCATCTTGGTTAGAAAGTGAGGGAGCTGACCATGACTCTCATTGTTTAGAGCAACTCTACTCTGAAATAACCAAAAATAATTATTGTGATCCCTGATTTCCAGGTTTACTATTACACTAATATTTTGTCTGCCAAGAACCAAGGGATTTCTAGCTGAATGGCAGACTGTATGCTGCTCTTGATTGCTGTGCCTCTTGTCAGATATCTGGTATTTCCAAGTGTTCTTCAGGCTGTTTGACACTGACTTCCTGAGAGGCATAAGGTGTCCTTCTCTTAACTATGAGACGGCATGTAAAGTTTTTGACAGCTTGTCAGTCGCACAAATTTCTACCTGCTGCCTTTGACAAGTAATTTCCGTTGTGCAGTTTGGCATGACCAGCATTGTTGTTTGCAACTCTGGTCTCTATTTCTATGTTCTCTGAGCCAGCAATATTGATGTTAAAGGTGGCATCAACAGACTAGCATGGCCAGGTCAAATCTATGGATCAGATGGGAACATGCTAGCAGAGACACGGAAGCCCTGTTCACACTACAGCTAACTACGGTTGTCGCTCCCCATTCAAGTGTTCAATGCCAAGATCAAGCGCCCGCTCAGTCTAGTTATTAATGTGAATGACTACTGGTAAATCCTGCTGGAAACAGGAAGTGACAACCCAAGTCAATTCCAGTTCCTATACAACTGAGTTTGGCTGTGTGTGCACACATGGGAATAAGAGGTAACAACTAGTTGTTAATATGCTGTAAATTATCTGTACAACTCCCCAAACGTTTAATTCCCCTTCAAAGAAAGGTGTTAGAAAGGTCCCAAATGGGTGTGTGTGTAGCTCACCATTTTTACCGCTTTCCGTTGTGGGGCGGAAATTCCCTCTAACGTCTACGAGAACATCGGACCTGTTTGAGGGACGGACCGAAAACCAGGTTGAGGTTTACCGTAGATTACCGTAGAAGTTAAGGGAGAGTTCGATTATATTTTCTCCTGTCTCCTGAAAGACCTGTTGTGTTCGTGTGCGTCCAGAGAAATGTAAGTTGTGCTGTTTACGCACCGGATATAACTTCGCTGCCTTGTTAGGTTTCTGTAATTAATGAGTAGTAGAAAGGCACCGAGCTAACGGTTAGCAGCTAACAGCTTTCACATTTGTGCTTGTGCTTATGCTTCCGACAGTACTTACCAGTTGTAATTTATGTATAGTGTTGCCAATTATTATTACTTTGTATTGTTTCATTTCAGACCTCCCCCCCACACACACACACACAAACACACACTCACGTCTACTCGTCATTAAACGTCGTTTAAGATAACATCTTGCGTTCTTGCCGATGCACCACAGTGGTCACATACTCCCAACTAGCTACAGTTACAGTCCAAGCTATCAATCCTCCATTACAAAAGGTGTATAAAGGGTTTATCATGTTGTTAAATGACACCTCAACAAGATCACGTCACGTAACTTCATAGACACATGAGATTTTATTGGTATTAAACCTCATGACCTTACCGTTGTGAGATTTGGTATTGAGACATGTTAGTAGAACAATTTGCATGTGATAAAGCGGATTTCTGTTGAAAGTGTAGTGGCATGTAAGCCATCATCCAGGGCTTTGATTTGCAGTATTGTGCGCTGGATGATTCATCAGGGAGTTTAATTTTGTTTTTATTACGTTTTCTATGTCAAACTTTTTCTGCATCCCAACAGCTATTAAGTGAGTAGATGCACTGAGAAAACCGCCCTAACCGCTGTAAACACAGATAGAAAATGTTCTCTGTAACCGCTCCTTATCAGTCAATCAGCAGAGTTCTTTGTAAGCCGGCGTCTTAATTGGGCCCTACTTGCTGTCAATCAGTTTGGGTGTTCACGAGGCTCCTCGGCAGAAGTGAGGGGGAGGAATCTTTTACAATATGTTTTCAAAATATAGCTAGCACTTGCTAATTTCCACCCAGGATTGCTTACCCCTACTTTAATATCGAGCATGTTTTACACAGTGTTAGGCAAGCTACTGGGAAAGTGTAGTGAGCTAAGCTATCAGTTACTCTACATTAAATGAAGCGTCACTACACCCAGAGAGAAGTGGCAGAGCCAGACAATTTTTTATAACGGTGGCCAGGCTGGTGCCATTACTCACACAGGTAAGGGTGGCACAGAAACTGATGTGTTTATATTTTATTTATTTATTTTTTCTGTGTGGTAGATTGCTGTGGGCCAAAAGGTCAATTTTCTAATCCCTCGCTCTTATTTGCTTAAGCAGGCAACAGTGATTGACAGGTAGAAGTATACCATGCAGACTCATAAGCTTTTTTATATAACACTTAATATGGAACGGTTGGTAAAGTTATGCTTTTTTAATTGTTGATAAAGTTAATAAGATAATTACCATTTAAATTACATGTATGTCCAACAAACTTACAGATAATTACATAAGATAATTACACGTGAGACACTTGTGTCCAACAAACTTACAAAAGGCATATCTGTAGTTGTGGTGATTCAAGGCAAACTGATTCACAAATTCATCAAGTCAAGAGACTTGGCTTGTCTAGACTGCACACTCAAAACACCCAGGTCAAACACTGAGGTCTTAAATGTTGTTTTCATGAATAGATGCAAAGGAAAACAGAACTTCGTCACAAAATGTAGCATTTGTGGGATTTAAGGCTTGAATACTGTCGTGGCAACGGCCAGAGCAGAACCATAAGAGGCAGTTCAGAGGGAGGGGAATCTTTAGCTGCCAGGAGGGCAGATTTATTATCAAAATTAAACAAGGAAAAACACAAGGATTAAGTATATTGTGTATGGTGCGTTGTTCGTCTTGTTTGTGGGATGTGTGTCTAAACTATATGTGATGACCAGCGGGTTGTGTGTCTAGGCTATGTTTAAGTATTTACGTGTGGTGCGGTATGTAAATGGTGTGTCCAGTGTATGAAATGTGCGTGCAGGCAAAGGTGTCCGTGGTCCAAGAGAAGTCCAAGCGTGGTTTTCCTGGGTTCGTAATCTGTGAGAGAGTGAGTCTTTTAGAGGTCCAAATCCAAAAGCCGGGAGTTCCAAGTGAGAGGTTAGGGTCCGTGGGAGAGGGCAGAGCTCGAGGGGTTCTTCAGGAGACAGGGAAAACAGACACAAAGGAAACACGAAGGAAAACTGGTTGACAATTTGACTAGAAAGCACGAGAAAACTAGGTAGGCAAGACAACGTTACCAACTCTCGCTTAGGTACGTTCAAGCGACGACACAGTGGGCTGGGGCAAGGCTGGATTACGGACCGGGCATGCTGGTCGAGTGCCCTGGGGCCCCGGACCATGAGGGGCCTCAAAAGGTCAGGGGTATTGTGTTTGTGTATAGTAGAGATCTCCAATCATACCCTACAAGGGACATTTGTTCCAACCCTGCGTCACAATGCAGGGCCCAAGCTAGTCTATTGATGCGGGGTCCCAAGCTACAGTCTCTACTGATGCAGGGCCCCAAGCTACAAAGTCTCTATTGATGCGGGGCCCCAAGCTACAGTCTCTACTGATGCAGGGTCTGAAGCTTCGTTGTTTCATTGTGTATAGTTAAACAAATGTGCTAGGTAGAATGCCCATACTGAAAAATAATTAAACAGATAGCTTTACTAAAATATGCCCATATTTCACTAAATTATTTGCTCTGAAATTCCTGTTGCTAAGCCATTTGTAAGTGGGAAGAAGGCTTTGCAATATGTTTGCGACGCTGTGAGCTGCTCTTCTCATCTCCGGTTTGTGATTCAAAATTGTGTTGTACTTTGTAGTCGCCGCCTGAATCCCGTGCAGATTGGCACAGCGTCGACTACCATGTTGGGTATTTGCATTAGTTTTACATTTAACGATGTTTAGTATTGTTTGCATAGCCTATCTGATGGGGCGGGGGGCCCAATGGACGTGCGTGCCCCGGGGGCCCCTGGTGGGTTAATCTGGCCATGCCACGTGAGGACGTCGTCCAGGTACACTACCACAAACATGTTAATCATGTCTCTGAGGAGGTCGTTAACCAGAGCCTGGAAGATGGCGGGGGCGTTGGTGAGCCCGAAAGGCATCACCAAATACTCAAAGTGGCCAAGATGGGTGTTGAATGCTGTCTTCCACTCATCGCCCTCCCTGATGCGCACGAGATAGTAGGCACTGTGGAGGTCCAGTTTGGTGAAGATTGTAGCTAGCGTGGATGAGGGGCTCGAAGGTGGAGCTCATGAGGGGTAACGGGTATTTATTCTGACAGTGATGTCATTTAACTGTCGGTAATCTATGCAGGGTTAGAGATCTCCACCCTTCTTCACGAAGAAGAATCACGCTCCCACTGGGGATGAGGAAGCGGGGGGGATACCTGAGGCCGGGGACTCCGTGATGTAGTCCTGCATAGCCTGCTTCTCCGTGAGGTAGAGGTTGTATAACTGCCCGGAGAGAAGAGCGGGCCCAGGGAGGAGTTCAATGGTGCAGTCATAAGGCTGATGTGAAGGAAGGGAGAGGGTGCATTCCTTACTGAACACACTGGCCAAGGTCGTGGTTGATGGAGGGGACTGCAGTGAGGTCAGGGGGAGAAGGCTCGGGCTTGGGACCACTGGACAGGGACGGAACTGACCGAAGGCAGAAGGCAATTGGTGTCACTCCACCCCAGGATCCTACCAGTAGCAGAGCAGACCTGAGGGTTATGTCTCTCAAGCCAGGGTTTACCTAACACGAGAGGGGCTGTGGGAGCGTGTAACACAAAGAGCCGGGTAGTCTCGACATGACTGCCGGAGAGAGAGTCGGTACTGTTAGTGACCATCCAAGGCCTGAGCGGTAAGGGGTGTGTCCAGGGGAATGAGAGGGATACCAGCCTGCCGGACCAGAGTGGCGTCGATGCAACACTCGTCCACCCCAGAGGCCAGGAGAGCGCTGTCAGTGAGAGTTTGTTGGTGCCATAAGAGGAGAGTGGGAAGAGACTGTTGTGAGTTGGCCTGTTCTAGGGGAGTTTTGTGAGGCTTACTAGGACTCCCCTAGTCACGCTCCTCGAGGGAGAGATGGGACTGGCCCACCTGCATGGGCTCCTCCTCAGCCCTGGACACAGAGGGGTCAGGAGGCAGCATGGGGAGACTACGGGATGCATTAGGAGCGCATTCATGGGAAACAGGGAAATAAGGGCTGCTACTGGATCTACCTAACACGGGGGCGGACTTCTGAGGAGGGACGAAGGAACGCTCACTACACCGCTCGTGCAGGCGCTGATCCATCATAAGAGCCAGATCATCAAAGGCATTTTAGGAATCGGGTCTCTCTCTCATAATCCCATCCTTGACTGCCTCACTAGGCCCTTGCCTATACACATTCAGAAGCGCCTTATCCCCCCACCCACTATCAGTGGGTGGGGGGATAAGTCGCACTATTGAATATGGAATTCAATAGTGTAGTCAGCAACTGAACCCAGCCACTGAGGAAACCCAGCCACTGAGGACGCACAAGCCAGTGCATTCTTAGTGCCAGTCCCAAGCCCGGATAAATGGGGAAGGTTGCGTCAGGAAGGGCATCCAGCGTAAAATCTTTGCCAAATTCATAAATAACATTTACATACTGTATCGGTCGAGGCCTGGGTTACCAACGACCGCCACCGGTACCATTAACCAGCAGAGTGGCAGTGGAAACTATGGTACTGTTGGGCGAAGGAGAGGGAGAAGACATGTCCAAAGGCAGCAAGAGAGAGGAGGAAGGGTAGGAGTGTGGAGGTGAGAGTTGGAACTTTGAATTTTGGCACCATGACTGGTAGAGGGAGAGAGCTAGCTGATGATGGAAAGAAGAAAGGTAGGCATACTGTGTGCGCAAGAGACCAGGTAGAAGGGAAGTAGGCCAGGAGTATCGGAGGTGGGTTCAAACTCTTCTACCATGGTGTGAATTGGAGGAAAAATGGGGTATGGGTAATTCTGAAGGAAGAGTATGTCGAGTGTACTGGAGGTGAACAGAGTGTCGGACAGAGTGATGAGTATGAAGCTGGAAATCAAAGGTGTATTGCTGAATGTGATCAGCGCATATGCCCTGCAAGTTGGGTGTGAGATGGAAGAGAAAGAAGAATTCTGGAGTGAGTTGGATGATGTGGTGGAGAGTGTACCCAAGGAGGAGAGAGTGGGGATTGGATTTTGCAAAAAGGATGGGGATGGCTGTGGCAGGGGCGCCGGAATGGGGGGGGGGCAGGGGGCCATTGGCCCCCCACTTTTACCCTCTTTTCACATTTTTCTTAAAGTCAGGAATCCCTGTAGCCCCGCTAATGCCCCTATATTGCAACACGGTAAAAAGACGTTTCAATCATTCCCGTCCACTCTAACAAATTAGTTTAGGCTAACTGAACAAGAAATGTTTGTATCTAATCCCACATGCAGTAGCTGGCTTATGTTTGAATTATACCGCTATCCCATGGGCAGGCAGCAGAAAGCGTGGGATTTCAAAACTGAATACAATGTATCATTTAAACGCTCAAGCTCAACACGGAACGCTACATTGAGTTTGCCTAACTGCAACAAATTAAAATGATGAGGCGGACACGTGTCTTCAATAACATGCTTTATTGTATTAAAACCGCAAATACACGCATACGGAGCTGTGCTCCGGTGCACTCTTATAGCACTATACAGTACACCCCTGCACACGCATATATATCATTGTTCCCCCCCCTCCCCTACTTCTGAAATGAATCCAGCATGCCTGGGCTGTGGTGAATACATATTTCAAGAAGAGGGAGGAACACAGGGTGACGTACAAGAGTGGAGGAAAGTACACACAGGTGGGCTATCTTCTGTAGAAGGCGTGATCTAAAAGGGATTAGAGACTACAAGGTGGTGACAGGTAGGGATGGGTATCGTTAGGATTTTATCGATACTACTACTCTTATCGGTACTGCTTATCGGTTCGGTGCTTTATCGATACTCTTATCGGTTCTTTTTTATTATTATGCAAGAAAAAAAGACACTTAATTAAGAACAGAATCGACATTGCTTTATTATTCTATTATATAACTTTATATAAATATAAACAAATATTATTTATTCAGCAGCAACAGCAGCAGCAATGTTTTAAATGCGTCTGAATTATAGACTTTATAATCAACATTCAACAACAACAAATAAGATAAGAAAATAAAAGTAGATAAAGAAAAAAATACATATATTAAAAATAAATTTTTACAGCAAAAGGCTGACGGAAGTTCAAACAAACAAGAACCTAGAACATTATCCTAACAGTTCTTCTGCAGAAAAATCAACATATCTGCCTTCTCCGGCAGGAGTCGTGATCTCTCCTGACTTATAGTGTCCCCGGCTATTAGCCTAGCTAACTCCGTATCTATGGCTTATATATTTGTAGCTAAACAATTAGCTAAGCAATTATATTTTATTTATTGGCCTATTCGTAATAATTCGTTATTAGCCTAGCTAACTCCGTATCTATGGCTCATACGGCTTACCTGCAGGGACGTGGATGGAACACTATGAGCAAAGCAGTGGAAAACGCCGCATTTCTGCAGATTAATACCATGTTTCGACAGATTGCTTGTATTGACACCCTTACTGGCAAATTATTTGTTGCACTTGTGGCAATGAGCGTTGTTGTCATTGACTTTTGAAAAATATACCCAAATTTTTGAACGTTTAGTTCTCTCCGCCAAGATGAGCACTTGAGCAGAGCTGTCTGTGCGTGTGTGAGCGAGTTTGCGGAGCACAGCACAGCCCCGCCCCTCGTGCAGTAAGAGAGAGAGACAGAGAGATGGAGAAAACGGCGAACAAGATTATGTTCGCGACGTTTAAATTCCTCGAAAAACACAATTGCCACAATATAAATCTCACTCCATGATTTCTCGAGTACCTACCGACTACCGATAGCAGAACCGAAAACGTCGGATCTTAAAAATGCTCCGGTTTTTACTAATTTAGAACCGGTTCCCGTTTAGAACCGGGTTTCGGGGAGCATCCCTAGTGACAGGGGAGAACATAGCTAGGCAGCATCTGATGGTGGTCTGTAGGATGACTTTGGAGACCAAGAAGAGGAAGTAAGTGAAGGCAGAGCCGAAGATCAAATGGTGGAATTTGAAGGAGGAAGACTGTTGTGTGGAGATCAGGGAGGAGTTAAGACAGGTGCTGGTTGGTAGTGAAGAGTTGCCGTATGGCTGGGCAGGCACTGCAGAAATAGTGAGGGAGACAGCTAGGGAGGTACTTTGTGTGTCATCAGGACAGAGGAAGGAAGACAAAGAAACTTGGTGGTGGAATGAGGAAGTACAGCAAATTATACAGAGGAAGCGGTTGGCAAAGACACTAAGGAAGGAGAAAAGGACTTGTACTGATTGGCTAAACAGAGGGACCGAGCTGGGAAGGATGTGCAGCAAGTTAGGGGGATCAAGGATAGAGATGGAAATGTGCTGACAAGTGAGGAGAGTGTGTTGAGAATGTGTAAGGAGTACTTTGAGGGGCTGATGAATGAAGAAAATGATTGAGAGAAGGTTGGGTGATGTGGGTATAGTGAAGCAGGAAGTGCGGTGGATTAGCAAGGAGGAAGTGAGGGCAGCTATGCACATGATGAAGAGTGGAAAGGCAGTTGGTCCAAATGGCATACCTGTGGAGGCATGCAGATGTTTAGGAGAGATGGCAGTGGAGTTTTTAACTAGATTGTTTAACACAATCCTGGAAAGTGAGAGGATGCCTGAGGAGTGGAGAAGATGCATAATGGTACCGATTTTCAAGAACAAAGGCAATGTACAGATCTGTAGTAACTACAGAGGTATAAAGTTGATCAGCCACAGCATGAAGATATGGGAAAGAGTAATAGAAGCTAGGTTAAGAGGAGAGGTGATGATTAGCGAGCAGCAGTATGGTTTCATGCCACGAAACAGCACCATAGATGCGATGTTTGCTTTGAGAATGTTGATTGAGAAGTATAGAGAAGGCCAGAAGGAGTTACATTGTGTCTTTGTAGATGTAGAGAAAGCATACGACAGGGTGCCGAGAGAGGAGGTGTGGTATTGTATGAAGGAGTCGGGAGTTGCAGAGAGAGAAATATGTAGGAGTGGTGCAGGATATGTGTGAGGGAAGTGTGACAATGGTGAGGTGTGCGGCTGGAATGACAAGATGGGTTCAAGGTGAAGGTGGGATTACATCAAGGATCGGCTCTGAGCCCTTTCTTGTTTGCAATGGTGATGGACAGGTTGACGGATGAAATCAGGCAGGAGTCTCCATGGATGATAATGTTTGCGGATGACATTGTGATCTGTAGTGAGAGTAGGGTGCAGGTCAAGGAGAGCCTGGAGAGGTGGAGGTATGCACTGGAGAGTATGGAATGAAAGTCAGTAGGAGCAAGACGGAATACCTATGCATGAATGAGAGGGAGGACAGCAGAATGGTGAGGATGCAAGGAGTAGAGGTGATGAAGGCATATGAGTTTAAATACTTGGGGTCAACTGTCCAAAGTAACGGGGAGAGCAGAAGAGAGTGCAGGCAGGGTGGAGTGGGTGGAGAAGAGTGTCAGGAGTGATTTGCGACAGAAGGGTACCAGCAAGAGTTAAAGGGAAGGTTTACAAGATGGTTGTGAGACCAGCTATGTTATATGTGTAACTCTTGTTATCAGGGCTTGTATCAGACCTCTAAATTAATGTTAGTGTTCGCTGATAACCCCTGGACCAGGACACATACTCACATTCGGCTTCCCACCTGGAGACACAGCCAATTGTGTCTGTAGGGACGCCCAACCAAGCCAGAGGTAATACGGGGATTCGAACCAGCGATCCCCGTGTTGGTAGGCAATGGAATAGACCGCTACACTACCCGGACGCCTGAAGCTTTTTTTTTTTCTTCTTTTTTTTTTTTTTACCAACTTCATTCCAAGTCAACGCTCTCTCAGTGATATATAAAAACTGTCAGGCAAACAGATAGGCAGGCAAAACATGTTCAGTTCAGTTGTTTATTAAACAATAAGCTGTGCTGTATGCTGTAAAAGAAAAAAATTGACAAAAAAGTACTCCATATAATTACAAAAAGCAGGTGTTGAGGGTGTGTTTATGTTCATCTGTGTGCGTGTGTGTGTTTGTGTGTGTGTGTAAGAGATCTGTCTCTGTCCTCACCCTCTGCCATCTGTCATCTTTCCATCAAGTAAACTCAAGCTCGCTCGCGTGTCTGTGGCTGCCTGCAGCAGATAAGTTGCGGGCATTAGCCCAAGCACATTAGACACTGCTGTGATCTGCCCACATTCAAGTCATTAATCGGGACTCACCTCGTCAGACTTGCTTTCATCTGTGATTTACGATGTTTATTTTTCTTCCCCTTTTGTATCTGTCTAAGTCAGAGAGTACTGCTGGCGTCGTGTGTGGCTGCCGCTTCTCCCTCTCGTAGCCCCCCCTTCCCATCCACCCCTGTATGTCTGTGTTGTGTTTATCTGCTGTTGTGGCAGGAATGAGGAAAAACACATGAGACCAAGGCGAGTTTGATGTTTATTCCTCAACTCCAAAAACCAACTAAAGCAGGAACAACCCTGCCCCGGCGAGCCCGGGAACGTAAACCACGCCCCCAGCTCACAGTCCTGCTGGGTGAGAGGCATAGCCCCTAGTGTCCGCCACACAGCCCCCCCCCCCCGAACACCCAGAAGGGACTCCTGGAAAGAAACTTAGTGTCTCACTGGAGGCTTAAGCAGCCTGCCATAACGGCTGCGCCGTCCCTCAGCCGAAACAGTAGGTGAAACACAGTCCAAAGCCGGCTGAGAAGCAGAACGCTGAACCCGTGAAGACACTGCCGGGGTCCTGGAAGGAGGACGACCCCGACGGGGAACCTGGGCCGGAAACACAACTTCGCCTGCCACCCTGTGCGCCGGTTTAAGCCTATCAAGCGTGACACGCTCCCTACGCCCACCTATATCTAGCACAAAACCCTTAGGACCCGTCTCAAGAACCCGAAATGGGCCATCGTATGGGGGTTGGAGGGGTGAGCGGTGAGCATCATGCCGTACAAAAACAAAACAAGCCGACATGAGCTCCGCAGGCACGAACGACCGTTGAAAACAGTGGTGAACGGGCCCTGGAACCCGAGTGCTGTCGGACAAAAAAGGATAAACGGCCGGACGGGGTCGAGGAGCGGAACTCCCAGGCAAAAATTCCCCAGGGACGCGGAGCGGCTGACCGAGCACCAGGTCAGCGGGTGACGCGTCGAGGTCCTCCTTAGGAGCCGAACGCAACCCGAGCATAACCCAAGGTAAACGATCCACCCAGTTACCAACCGAGAGCGCAGCGCACAGCGCTGCCTTGAGCAACCGGTGAAAACGTTCACACAACCCGTTAGCCTGAGGGTGATACGCGGTAGTGCGGTGTACCTGCACACCCAAGGATCGCGCAAGTGCCGACCAGAGCTCTGACACGAACTGGGGGCCCCTGTCTGAGGTGATATCTGACGGAGTGCCGAAACGGGCGACCCAGGAGGAAAGAAAAGCGCATGCAACATCCGAGGATGTTGTGGAGGATAGAGGGACAGCCTCTGGCCACCTGGTGGTCCGATCTACCATTGTGAGCAGGTGCGTAAAACCCTGTGAAGAAGGTAGAGGGCCCACCAGGTCCACATGCACGTGGTCGAAACGTCTGGCCGGGATCGGAAACGGCTCGAGGGGCGATTTAGTGTGCTAGTGGACCTTAGCGCGCTGGCACGCTACACATGCAGCTGCCCACCCCTTGACGTCCTTGCGGAGGCCAGGCCAGACGAACTTGGAACCGACCAACTTCACCGATGCCCGAACTCCAGGGTGCGAGAGGGAGTGAATTGAATCGAAAACTCGACGGCGCCAGGCCACTGGAACAACGGGGCGGGGACGGCCGGTGGAGACATCGCAGAGGAGGGCAGGACTGCCTTCCTGCATCACAGCGTCCTCTAGCTTGAGACCGGTACGCGTTGACCTAAGGGCAAGGACGTCCGGGTCACTGGGCTGGTCGGCAGCCATAGCGGAGAAATCCACACCGAGGTGCACAGGACACACAAGCACACGCGACAGACAATCGGCAACAGGGTTGGACTTCCCGGCCACATGCTGAATGTCCGTTGTGAACTCGGAGATCGCCGCTAGGTGGCGCTGTTGACGAGCAGACCACGGCTCAGTCACCTTGGACATGGCAAAAGTCAGCGGCTTATGATCCACATAAGCCGTGAATGGGCGACCCTCCAGCAGGAAGCGGAAATGCCGGGTTGCAAGGTGCAGTGCCAGCAACTCCCGGTCAAAAACGCTGTACTTGCGCTCGCTATCTCGCAGTTTGTGGCTAAAAAATGCGAGTGGGTGCCACGCATTCGCCACACGCTGTTCAACCACAGCCCCCACGGCTATGTCAGACGCATCGGTTGTTAAAGCTATGGACGCCATGGGTGTGGGATGGGCGAGGAGGGCAGCGTTCGCCAGGGCGCACTTAGCTCCGTCAAAGGCCTGGACCTGTTCGGGAGTCCAGTCGACAGGGTCGTTAGCCTTCTTAAGCCGCAGGGCTTCGTAAAGTGGCTGAAGGAGGTGGGCAGCGCGAGGGAGGAAACGGTTATAGAAATTCACCATTCCCAAGAATTCCTGCAATGCCTTAACAGAGACCGGGCGGGGAAATTCCGCCACCGCTTGCACCTTAGAAGGCAACGGGACCGTGCCTTGCGGCGAAATGCGGTGACCCAAGAAGTCAATCACCGGCAGTCCAAACTGACACTTGGCCGGGTTGACTATCAGGTCGTGTTCGTCCAGACGACGGGAAACCTGTTTCAGGTGCGCCAGGTGCTCATCAGCTGACGGACTGGCCACTAATATGTCGTCGAGATAAACGAACACGAAATCAAGGTCACGCAACACCAAGTCCATCAGCCTCTGAAAGGTTTGCGCTGCCCCCTTCAAGCCAAAAGGCATGCGCATGAACTCAAAAAGCCCAAATGGGGTGATCACTGCGGTCTTGGGCACGTCCTCTGCGCGCACGGGAACCTGATGATAGCCGCGCACCAGGTCCACCTTAGAGAAAATAGTGGTACCTGCCAGGCGTATGGAAAAGTCCTGTATGTGTGGGATAGGATAGCGGTCATTGGCGGTGACGTTGTTCAGGCGGCGAAAATCGCCGCATGGCCGCCACGACCCATCCGCCTTGGGCACCATGTGAAGCGGCGAGGCCCACGGGCTGTTGGAACGCCTCACTATACCCAGACGCTCCATGATGGCGAACTCCTCCTTGGCTGTAGCCAATTTTACTGTGTCGAGGCGCCGCGCGCGCGCAAAAACGGGAGGTCCCAGAGTGGGAATGAAATGTTCTACCCCGTGTTTAGTAACCGCGGTGGAAAAGGCAGGTGTAGTCACCGATGGAAAATCCGCCAGCAAACGCTGAAAAACATCCCCTAATGCTAAAAAGTTAGCGTGTGTTAACGGCCCGGCTCCCCCTGTCTCGCACGGAACAGTGGCGAAAGACACAGCATCAATTAAACGGCGGTTTGCAACATCAACCAGCAGACCATTAGCACACAGAAAATCCGCGCCGATAATAGGAACAGTAATGGCGGCCACTACAAAGTCCCACTCAAAATGGCGCCCTTGGAAGCAAACAGTCACCAACCTTGTGCCAAACGTCGCAATGGACGAACCGTTAGCTGCACTTAACTGTGGGCCGCCGCCTTCGGCCGACCTGTCTGTCTTAGCAGGAGGGAGTAGGCTCTTTTGCGAGCCTGAGTCCACCAGAAACCGTCTTCCTGACATCGTGTCCTTAATGAAGAGCAGCTCACTACGTCCGCCAGCGCCCACAGCTGCTACTGAGCGCTGGCCCTGGAGTTTCCCGCCGTCTCAAACGTGCACGGAGGGACGCAGCGCCTCGCCTTGCCGCCGAACCGCTGGTGGAAGAAACAGAGGCCTCTCCCGCGCCATCTCCGGGCAGTCACTCCAGCCACCACTGCCGGGTCCGCGTCCTCCGACGCCGGCTGCAGAGGCTCCGATGCCACACTCTGCACAGAGACCCGTCTGGTAGCCAGCAGGACCCGATCGGCCTCCTCAGCCAAATCTCGGCAGTCACCAGCGGCCAGACACGGGGAGTTAGCCAAAGCCGCGCGCACAGAAGACGGGAGCTGGCGCAAGAAAACGTGCGGGAAAAGGAACCCACCTTCGTCTGAGCCTAGCAGCGACAGCATATTGTCCATGAGATCCACAGCCGTCCCGTCGCCCAAACCGGATAGGGAAAGGATTCTATCTGCCCTCTCTGCGGCAGATAGGCTGTACCTCCGGAGCAGAAGATGTTTGAGGGCGACGTATTTATCGTGTTGCGGAGGGGCGCGCAACAGCTGCATGGCCCGGCGTGTGGACTGCTGGTCCAGCGCAGCGACGACCAAATGGTATCTGGAGTCGTCCGTGGAGATTCCACGCAGGTGGAACAGCGCCTCGACATGCTGGAACCACGAGGCCGGGTCGCTCTTCCAGAACTCTGGGAGTTTCACAGCCGCGGCGAGAACGGCCGGCTGTGAGAGTTGGGGCGGCGTGGCCGAAGTGGATTCACACACATCTTCTGCTCCAAACATGTTCAATTCGGGGTCACCAATGTGGCAGGAATGAGGAAAAACACATGAGACCAAGGCGAGTTTGATGTTTATTCCTCAACTCCAAAAACCAACTAAAGCAGGAACAACCCTGCCCCGGCGAGCCCGGGAACGTAAACCACGCCCCCAGCTTACAGTCCTGCTGGGTGAGAGGCATAGCCCCTAGTGTCCGCCACACTGTCTTGTTTCACCCCGTTTATTGTAAAGTGACTTGGAGTGTTAGAAAAGCGCTATATAAAGGCGTTTTCACACTGGCCAAAAAACCCGCTAACATCCGCCTTAGGTTTTTTTTTTTTTTGGTAACATCTGACTTATGTATATAAGCCTTAAAGGAAATTGTAAACAAATACAGAGGCCAAAACTCTGAATATGGAGCTGCCAGGAAAGAGGAAAAGAGGAAGACCAAAAAGGAGGTTTATGGATGTGGTGAGGGAGGACATGCAGGTGGCTGGTGTGACAGAGGAAGACACAGAAGACAGGAAGAAATGGAAACGGATAATGCTCTGTGGCGACCCCTAATGGGGGCAGCCGAAAGTAGTAGTGGTACAGAGGCCAAAACTCATCAGTTCTTATGTGTTTTATTGATGCTTCTAAAGCTTTTGATCGTGTTAATCATAGAAAGTTGTTTGTTAAATTGAGTCAAAGAGGAGTGCCTGAGAATTCTGGCTTATTGGTATGCCCACCAGACTGCAAGTAAAATGGCGTGATAGTGTTTCAGCCCCATTTGGGGTTAGCAATGGTGTCAGACAAGGGGGGAATTCTGTCTCCAGTTCTCTATAATTTATATACTGATGATTTGTCCAAGCAGCTGAAAGCCTGTAACACCGGGTGCATGATTGGTAATACCTTGGTGAACCATATAATGTATGATGATGAGGTAAGATGACCTTGTCATTCTTAGTCCCTGTAGCGCTAGTCTCCAGCAGCTCCTTGATATATGTTCTGTGTATGGTGTGGAGCAGGATATCAAATACAATGCTAGTAAGAGTGTTGTCATGATCTGCAGAATCAAAGAGGTCAATCGTCTAAAATTTCCTGATTTTAAATTGTCTGATAATAATCTTGGGGGATGTAATAAGGTGAAATATCTTGGGCATTATATTACTGAACAAATGACAGACGATAATGATATTTATAGGCAATGCCGCATGATGTATGCACAAGCAAACACTCTGTCACGCAAGTTTGGTATGTGTTCAGTTAGTGTGAAGATGTCTCTGTTCAGAGCATATTGTACAACACTATACTGCGCACACATGGTCAAACTACAAAATAGCAAGCTTACAGAGGCTTCGAGTAGCTTATAATGATGCTATGAGAATACTACTAAAAAGACCTAGATGGTGTAGTGCAGTGGTACTCACAAATTTTCTTAGAGGAGAGCCACTTATGAGTAAGACCATTTAGTCTGGTTCATTATGTAATTTCGTAGGATTTTTTTGGGGATTAGGTAAACTATATATTTTTGGAAACCTTGTAGTTTAACAAATCAGAAAATACTTGATGACATTTTTTTTAAATGTCAGTATGGCAGCCATCTTGGATCTTTAAAAATGGCTGCTTTCAACAATGAATTTCTCAATCTCTCGCCTCCTAGATCACCTAAAATTAGGTTTGAAGTGGTCAAATCTTCATTTTTTGGGACGAGGAATCCAATGGAGCGCATTATATTATCAACGAGATATGTATGGGTGGCTATTTTATATTTTTTTACATATTTTACGTTGTCTTACATTATCATGTATGGAACTATTATCATCAATGGGACTTTTCTGGTAATCTTGATATGTAGGCCTAAAGTATAACTTCCAAAACATACAAGATATTTCACAAAAACTTTAAAACAACTCTCAAGAGAACAGGAGACAGCTTTCTTAACAGGTGAGGGCCCTTTAATCAATAACTTAGCTCATAATACAACGGTTTGGTCATCTATAACAAAAAAGTTATAGATCATGCCAACAGGACAGCTCCTCCCTGACCCTCCTGTACGGTACCAGCTCCTCAGGGACCGTCAGGGGCCAGCCCTCCCGGATGAAGGTACGCAGTTGGAGAGGAGGGGGTCCGCCTCCGAGGCAAGCTGGAGGTCCTGGAGAGAAACTGCAGCTTGGAGTGGAGCGTGCAACATCTGAATGAGGTCTGGCTCCGTTAGGTCTGGACCTGAGTCTGGTGCGGGGCCAGGGCTAGCTCTGGAAAGAAGGTCCGCCACTACGTTATCCCGACCTGGGGTGAACTGAGGTGAGAAGTCGTACTGCTGGAGCCTCTCGGACCAGCGGTGGACCCGCAGCGGTTTGTGTCCTGACCCCGACGAAGCTAGTAGAGAGGTGAGGGCCTGATGGTCAGTCCGCAGCGTGAAGTGCCTCCCATACAGGTACATGTGCCAACGCTCACACGCCCACACACATGTCAATGCCTCCCGCTCCCCCACGGAGTATTTCTGTTCAGCCGCAGTGAGCGAGAGGCGAATGCAACAGGGCGCTCGGTGTCGTGCTGGAGCTGGGACAGCACAGCGCCCACTGCTGTGTTGGAGGCGTCACAGGTCACTATAGTGGGGCTATTAATGTCAAAATGTGCCAGCACCGGGGGAGATGTAAGCTGTTCCTTAAGCTGGCGCACAGCTGTAGAGCAGGCCGGGGTCTATGTCCAGGCCACATCCTTTTTTAGGAGTTCCCGTAGTGGGGTTGTGGTTGAAGAATACTGAGGCGAGGCAGGAAGCGCAAGTAATAGGCCGTCATACCCAGGAAGGAAGCGA
The DNA here is from genome assembly GCF_029633865.1 of Lampris incognitus. Taxonomy (NCBI): domain Eukaryota; kingdom Metazoa; phylum Chordata; class Actinopteri; order Lampriformes; family Lampridae; genus Lampris; species Lampris incognitus. Next base: position 127,061,257 of record NC_079211.1, read on the forward strand.
GCTGGGTCGAGCATATGGGTTCAGGGAGGCGTTGTATTGCCTCCACATTAGAAAGGAGCGGGCTGACGCCATCAACAGTCAGGCGGAAACCCACAAACTCGATGGCGGGTACTGAGAAGGTGCACTTCTCGCCATTCAGCATGAGATTGTGACTGGCGAGGACATTGAGCACCCTAGTGAGGCGCTCATCATGGACGGCTGCAGTCGGGCCGTGCACCACAATGTCATCCAGGTAGATGACCACCCCAGGAATACCAGCAAATATGGTGGACATAATTTTCTGAAAGCAACTGGGGGCAGAGCTGAGGCCGAATGGCATACGTGTGTAGCGGTAAACCCCAGTTTTTGTCACAAAGGCAGTGAGGTCATGGCTGTCTGGGTGTAGTGGGACCTGCAGGTAGCCCTGGCGGAGGTCGAGTTTTGAGAACACGGAGGAGCCGTGAAATTTGGCCGTCAACTCCTCTACTGTCGGTAGTGGGTACTTATCCGGAATCACCGCCTTGTTCACTGACCTGAGATCGATGCATGGACGCAGCCCTCCTGACTTTTTCTTTGCCACCACCAGGTTGGAGATCCAGGGCGATGCGTCCACGCGCTCGATTATGCCTGCGTCTAGCAGCTTCCCCAGTTCAGCAGTTACGTCGTCAGGCAGGGCAAGAGGTAGGCGGCGCAGAAGCTGGGTGACTGCGCGCACCTCAGGATTCAGGAGGGGCTGGTGGTTAAAAGCAGTTAGGCAGCCCAGGCCGCTGAACAGAGAAGGCCAGCGCTGCTGCCATGACAGGCCCACAGCCAGGATGGTACAGCCAGCATTGTCCATGAGAGAGAACCCTAAGTCACAGAACAAATCCAGACCCATAAGGTTGGCTCCATGATGGGACACCTGGAAAGTGAATGAGGTGAGGGCTTTGGTCCCATACCGAATTGAAAAGTCTACGGTACCCACCATACCAATCTTGGAATTGGCATAGCCGTACAGGTCCTCCGCATCAGTCCTGATGTGCCACAGGGGAAAAAGCCGTCGGACTGTGGACACGTTCAGTAATGACTTTGAAGCCCCTGTGTCTAGCAGGAGCGGCAAACACACCCCGTCCAATTCCACAGTGCACCACTTGAAGGGCCGGGCCTGGGAGCTTACTGATGGATGGTCGTTGGCTCCGGTGGGCGGGAAACAGTTTGCGTTTCAGGGGAAGCAGCAGGGTTGGAACCACAAACCCTCCCAAAGTGGTTTAACTTGCCGCAACATGAACATGTCTGTCCTTTGGCCAGGCAGGTAGGGCTACGGGTGGGGTGATTTGAAGAGCCGCAATTACTACATGCCGTGCGTGTTGGTGCTCTCTGGCGCCCAGCAAAATTCACCTCTGCGTTGCTCACCTCGGGTTCAGGTGGAGTCGAGGCGGGCTGTACAGTCTGTGTTGCCAGCGTGGATAGTAGGGAACATGCTAATTGAGATGCTAATCCAGCTGCAGACTCCACCTCGAATGCTATTTCCACTGCCTTCGACAGAGTCAAATCATCAGGGGACATGAGCAGTTTCTCTCTGACTTTATGGTTATTGGTGTGTCCCTTATTAGTTCATCTTCCAGAGCCCCGAATTTACAGAGGCTAGCCATACCCCTCAAGTCAGCTATGTAGTGATGTACTGACTCACCCGCGCACTGCTGGCGCTGACGGAAAACAATCCGCCGGAGTATGACGCTCTGTGGAGCGGCAAAATGTCCAGCGAGCTTAGCAACACAAGCCGCGTATGTAGGAGTAGATCCGAGCGTCCTAAAGATCCGCTGACCCTCGCTGCCCAAGTTGTGTATCAGCAGGGCTCTCTGCCGTGAGTCTTCCACATCCACCAAACCCGCAGCCGCGATGAATGTCTCGAACGATTCATGCCAGCGAGTCCAAGGAACCGGTGGTTTGCCGGGTAGAGCCAGGAAGGGAGAGAGAGGCGTGAGTGAAAACTCCATCTTCGTTGCCAATGTTGTGTCCATCAAAACTCGGACCACGACTTTGAATCAAACTGTGTTTATTGCTGCCACAGTAAACGTTATATACAGTATAGTATCAACCACGTCTTGTGTTACTGCCGTAAACCGACTGCTGTAAACCGGCTGTAGTAAAACTTAAAGCTGCAGTGTCCTAGACTACAGTCACACTGTTGTGACTTATACACAACATGGACGTTCCAAGAGATCTCAGAGCAGCCATGACAGCTTGCAGTTCTCCAAGTCTGGAGACAACAGTGTGCTTCAAGTCAGGCCTGACATCCAACAACTGCACAACCTTCTCATAGAGTGCCATGTCAAATGAGATGACCGTTGGGTGTTCTTCGCCAACTACCAGGCGCCTTAGCTCACTTGCCTGCATTATGACGGTGAGCAGGGTTGACCATTCATGTGCCACCTCTTGAAGCAGTGGTAGACATCCAATCTGAGTGACCGGCAGACCTGAGGACAGCAGTGAGTTGTAGCCTGCCCAACAAGGAACCATGCTGGGGTTCTCTCCCGTCTTCTGCCTGGATACTGCATGAGCAACTATCCATCCTAGTTTAGTCAGCTGATAGTGTCCAGAGATGCCATCTTTGTTGATTGCAAACTGGTTTGTCCGTTTGATGGGTTGTGGTTTGGGTTTGTCACAATGCATCATCTGTACATGGTATGGTGTAACTGACAGACTTTTTGCATCACCAATGGTCAGAGGTGGGGCAACTGGTTCTCCGGGAGCATTGGCTTTCTGGTATACTGCCACAATGGTTCCATGAGTGGTGCCTTTGCCATCAGCAGTGTCTTCAGAAAAATCAGTGTTGTCTGCAGCAAAGAAGACAAACGTTCCCTTCTTCAGAAAGGGGGGTACGTACAGGCCTTGAAAGTGTTTGGTGTTTTCGACCACAGCATTGGCAAGAGCAGTTTCCAAAAGCAAGGTGTGGTGATACGAGACACAATAGCCCTGTGCATTTAGAAGACCCATCAACTTTTTGTTTCGTGTGTCATGATGCACGGTCAGGGCCAGCCCCAAGACTTGAGGGTTTTCTCTTGCATGTCGAGGCCTGAAGGTTGCCGAATCTCTGGTTGGCTTCCATTTCACCTGTCTGTTGGACTTGAATCCATAGAGGATGTTTTGGCTCATTGTGAGTGCGTTTCTGTTGATGACTCTAGTCTTCATTTCAGTTTCTAGCTCAGCCACAGGACCTACGATAATCCAGCGGATCAAATTGTACAGTACACTTGGAACATCATTAGTGTCACTTGAAACTGGGATGACATTTGCTGGTTTTTCCTTCTTGAACTCAGCAATACTCTTGCGCACTATCTGTGCTGTTTTAAAGATGGTCTTAATATCGTCCATACCATTTTCATGACTTGTGAGAACAGAGTGCACCATGTCTTCCTCGCATGCAGCTGGGGAGTACAAGACTGCTGGCTTTGCTCTGCTTTTTTGCAGGACAGACTTCACATTGGGTAGTTCGGTAAGTATTTTTTCTTTCAGCCACTTTCGGCTGAATGCCGGGACATGATTTTCAAAGCCTTCTGCTCCAAGCATACTCCTGTATGTTGTTTCAATGTCATCTGTTGCGAGGTAGGCTTTATTTTGAGTTTGCACATCAACAAAGTTGATCAGGTCAATCAGACATGCATTTTGTTGGGGATGGACTTCAGCTGGACTCTTTTTGTCACCTTCATCTCGTGTGACGTGGAATACATGTTTTCTCCAACAAGATCTATGATACCTAACATCTACTGCGTGGGCATCTGTTGGTGAGATAGATGTGTTCAGTCTTGTTTTGAATGCTGGGTTTAGAGACTTATCTACTGCAGCTTTGAGAGCTTTTCCAGCATTTTCTGTGCATACTTTGAACAACTGCTCCTCATTGTTTTCATGACAAAAAAAGCACAAGTCCTTGGTCAGTGGCACTGTACATGACCGTGTGAATGGGGATGACTGACCAGATGATCCCAGTTCATCCATCTCAGTGCTGTCTCTCTTCCTTCCACGTCTTTTCTTTTCTTCCACGTCTGAATCAGGATATGACTCAGTGCATAGTGCTTTTTCATACTGGTCTTGGGCTCTCTGAATTAGTTTCTTGTGAGTTGCCTCCAGGTAACAGCTGCGGTGCCAAAATGCATTGTTTTCCCATAGTGCTTCTATTTTGATATCCTTGAACCTCCTTTGCATTTCAACATAGTATCTATCATTCAAGCTTGCTCTCTTCTTTACTTTGTCTATTATTTTCTGGTAGGAATCTACTCTAGGCTCTAATACCAGGTGTCCTTTCCTTTTATCATCAGATTGACAGAGAATGCACAGCTCCCAGTCAAATCTGTCCTGACACATGCTCTTTGCCCCAAGCTGACAAAGCTGAAGCTTCTTGCTCATGTTACTCTACAATAATAAAGTGAAAACACCACCCATTAATATAAAACCACCAATAGTACACATACAATATTATTATTTTGAATGTCCCTTTTAGCTTACCTGCAAATACTGACGTGAAGTTACATTGGGGTACTACATCGCACTGTCTGGGTACAGCCTGGCTTGCTGTACATTTTCCTGCTTACAAAGCTACTTCCTGAATAAATGGACAATTATTTCTCACAAAATATTGATTACAAAATTATTTTATTAAAAATAGATCCAGGGACTAGGCAGTTGACACATTTGCAAAGCTAGCATTAACTTGGACATGCTGAATGCCTACACACATAAAACAACATACCTGAATCCGAGATGTACACAGCCTGGCACTGGCCTACATTACCCTGCTTTGTAGACACCTACTTCCTAAATAAGAAATCATTGATTCAAAATTGTGACTTTGGAATCATTTTGCTGCTTCTGAAAAAAAATCTGGGTTAACACAGTAGCCTAGCCTACATTTGCTAGCATTAGGTTGGACATACGTCTAATGCTAGCATTAGCTTGGACATACGTCTTAATACACACATAAAGCAACATACCTGGATTCATATGGGATGTACTGATTTCTTATTAGTACCATCAGATTTCATTTGCCCAAAAATGTAGATTTAGCCAGTGGAATCTTGAATTTGGGTAACCTAGAAGTGGAGCTGTGAAAAGCTGGCATTGAGCTAGCATTGCCCATTTGTTGCCATGGCAACTGGTCCAAAAATTTTATATATACGTTTCCAATGTTATTATGAACATTTCAAAGCAGTGTAGGCCATTTCATTGTATGTCCTATTCAAAACAGCTAATAAGTGTCAAATATATTATCATATACTAAGTGGCGAATATACTAAAAGTCGCCATTTTTAAAAGTCCAAGATGGACGCCATATTGCGATCTAAAAAAATGCCATCATGCATTTTCTGATTTGTTACACTTTGAAGTTTTCAAAAATGTATAGTTTACCTTATCCCCAAAAAAATCCTACGGATGTATTTATCTGGACATAGTGAACTGGAATAATTCCTCAAAGTGCCACAGAGATTGCAGATATAACTTGGGTGTTTTTTTTTTTTATCATCACTCTCAAGATATTTACCGTCTTTGTGTATGTTTAAAAAAATATATAGTACCATGCTTTCCATCCTTACATCTCTTTTTATTCTCAATAATTACATTGCATTATTAAAATATATAATAATTTTTTGTGAGTTTGTAAGGCTGGGAGTGGAACCCATCTTATGTATGCATGTACATATGCAATTATACATAAGCATTATCAACATGAAAAAAATGTTTCACAAATACAAAGCTACACACAGGCTATACGTCTACCCATGATCCCACGCTGTAACGTAGCCTACGTTCTTTGACGTATCTTCAGTATGCTGCCATCTGCTGGATAATTCATTTCAATGTGCTAAAACAGGACACAAACGGAACCTGTAGAAGTTATAGCTACGTTCTCATTGTTATCAGTGGCTCTATATGAGACGCAAAACAAAGTCTCACAAGCCGCGTAAAGAGTAACACTGGTGTAGTGCAAGTGGAATGCTTGTGGCTGCAGGAGTCAGTACCTTTCAGCCTCTTCTAAGAAAGCCCATGTATAAATTTATTTACCGGCTCAATGACTCTGATAATGTAATCATCAACAGTTTAACTAATATAAGATTCAGTGCCACACGCTACCAATCACAGCAGTGGGACCACTGGTATAGCTGCCTTCTTATAAGACACTGATTTGTTCCATTTATGTTATTTATTGTGTTTACTCTTTGTATTGTCTGGGGTTTGTCTTTACTCTATTTGTCTTTGCCTTTTATGAACCCTGAGTCTGCAATAAAGTTTTGAATTGAATATGGTCAATGTAACATTCACCACCAAAGGCGGATGTTAGTGGGGGTTTTTTATTTTTGTTTTTTGTTTTTTTTGCCAGTGTGAAAGGGATAAGTTTAATTTATTATTGTTATTATTAAGGATTGGTATGCGACGTCACCGTCATACGGAAGTTCTTCTGTTGGCTGGCGGTGGCATCACAACTGGTCTTTACCAGTTTTTTTTTTTTTTTTTTTTTAGACCGCAGCAAAAAAATAAAAAATCAGACCACAGCAGCAAGCTCCACTACGCTTGAGCTTCAGAAATGCTTGGAAAAATGTAGCTTGTGTGGACGCTACTGCACTACTTGATCAATAAAGCTTCGCTACTGTAAAGCTATTTGATTCAGAAAACAGCAACACTACCACTACGCTACACAGAAATGTAGTTAAACTAGTTTAAAGACGCTACTGCCCAGCACTGGTTTTACGGCCATTTCTATTGACAATCAAGGGTGCAAATTTGTTGTGACACATGAGACGGGGACCGATACTGGGTCAAATCATCAGGCTACACACACACACACACACACACACACACTCACACACACATACTATATTCGTCCCATAAGGGACTAGTCAGTGACATTGACCATGTGCCATTGACAATGAGTAAACGTCAACCTTTAATAAAACATCACCATGCAAATATATCAGGTCCATTCAACAGTACATTGCATTCAGAGACAAAGTCCACTGACTAATTAAAGAAAGTTTCCGATCTCTAGTTTATTGCTCCACAAAGACACATAGAGTGTTTTAGTTATGGATGAACAGGCACTAGGTCACATATCGCACAAACACACACACACACACACACACACACACACACACACTCACACACACATATATACTATTGGGGTCAGCTCTCACATACCATGACGACACATCTTATTCCAGTATAGTTTAATAGTGCTCTGACATTAAAAATTCTGCTTGAGTACAGCCTCCATTCATGACTCCTCAACCTACCTGCTAGTATGTCTAACGAGAGAATTAATTAGCCTAGCCACTTACCTGTTCCAAATCTACCTTACAAACTGCTAATGTTACTCTGAACCTGCAAAACCATCTTCCTTTACCACAACCACTAACTGATGTTTCTGCTCTGCAATAATTGCTGGAGGCAAATATTACTGCACTGGGTAAAATTTTCGAAATGTGCAGGGGGAATCTGCCTTGCGTCCACCCCCTCCCATATTTTGCACCAGTGTTGACAGTATTGAAAGGGAACTGCCTCTTGTGCAATGACTTATTTGTGGATGTGCGAAGTTCCCACTTCTCCATTTTCATGGCCCAGAGCTCAACCAGTCATGGTTTTGCATGCGATTAGTCCTTGCATAGTCCGCAATTAGTCCTTGCAGCGTTATGTATGCAGCGTTGCTTACATAAAGTGTCAATACTTCTTCTGCAAACTACATTAATGACATGTACAAATATGTTCTTGGTACCGCAGACCTAGAGACGATCTCCTCCAAACTATTACAGGAACATGAACTAAGACTCATGGTGAAAGCACCGTCGTGTACATATGGTTCTAAACTTGTGGAATGGTCTCCCATTTGAAATAAAACAGACACTTCAATAACAACATCTCAACACATACTCAAAACACCTCTTCCTTCCCCATCATATTCTCCTCACTCATTTTGCGGAGGTCTAAATTTATTTATCTACGTATTCATTATTTGTTTATTTTTAACTTTGTTATTTTTGTTTTGGTTTTATATCAGGATTTTGTCTTTTCTGTGTTTTCTTCTTTTATTATTGACTACTTTCTATTTGTGCACTTTGACATGATGTAAATTACATTGCATTGCATTTCAATGTACAAAATGTGCTATATAAATAAAAAAAATTGATTGACTAATATGCGTTCCATAAATATATTTTTTTTAAAATGTAAACACAGGGATTCTTATTTTCTAACCCAGCCGTCAAGGTCGTGGTAGACCTTGTGAGTCGGTAATCTGTTGTAGTTGACACAAATCTGGCACAGCCTTTCCCTCCAGTCAGTGTAGGTCTTGATGCTGTGAGTGCGGTGCCAGTGGAAGTACCTTTCATAGGCTTTCCTATCTGCAGCCAGGCTCTTGAGGAAAGCGGCAAGGTCCATGGTGCTGTTGAAGTCCTTCACATGGATGAAGGAGCCAGGTGGAGCCAGTGCCTCATAGTTTGCTCTGCTGGGGCCGAGGACGACCGGTACCGCCCCTGACTGGAAGGCGTTCCTCCAAAGCTTCTCGCTGATGTAATCCATGGACTCAGAGTTCTCGAACGCCAAGTAGAAAAGACAGCGTCCAATGGTAGGTAGCAATTGTTTGTTGGACAGGGGCCTACGGTTCCAGTGACCATACACCTCTATGGGTATGTATTTCTTTAGGTTTTGGTAAATGCCAGCCCTCGTCTGCTTGGACATGTATCTGCTGACCACCCAGCTAACAAGGCAAGTGCGGTTCTGTGGTGCTTTGTGGGTCAAAATCTTACCTCCCGGAATGGTCTTTCCATAAGGAATGTATATATCTGCATCCCGTCTGTAGGTCATGGTCCAGTTGAACAGGCCATTGAAAGCGGCAACGTTCACATTGTGATCTGGCGATTCCAAGGACAGCCACACCCACTGCTGGGATGCCGGACGAGGGAGGTGAAAGGGCAACGTAGAGCGATCCGATTTCAGCTCCCGGTGGTGGAAGACGACCACGTCGGCTGTGGGGAAGATGGAGGTGTTATCACTGAGGAAACAGTGACTGATATTGTACATCTCCCAGCATTTGTCTCCATCTATTCGGCTGTGACGACCAAACGGCCAGTGCCACAGAAGGACGGTGACATTCTTACGGGCAATACTTGGCTTTTGCCTCCACGCGAGGAGCTCGTTGTTCAACAAGTGGTGGTGCAACAAGTACGAGGAGATGCTGATGAGGAAGAGGATGACGATGATGAAGAGTCGATGTCCAGAAGTTATCATTTGTGCTGAGGTGTTGTTTCCGACCTCAAATATACACGGTGTCAGCATAAAACCCTGGGCAAGAAAAATTAAATTTTTATTAGATGTGCAAGTAAGCATTTCCCACGTTCTTGGCGCCGCAGACATTGTTGGACGCTTTGCTTTTAAGGGGGAATAGCTGCAGTTTAAGAAAATAAGTGAATATTGGTCTCGGTTTAAATATCTCACTTATATTCATGACAATTAAAAAGAGTATGAGGGTCAGGTGTACTTGCTTGTTTTGTAACAATTCAGACAATGTGAAGAATAAATGAGACAAGTTGTGACTAATACAAGTGGAGTGAGCTACTGAATTTAAGATTTTTGCCATTTGTTTCCCAATAAAATTATTACTTGATTACATATCATCTTAACCACTTGTAAAATGATGAAGTTTGTTTTGACAGCAATTGAATTTTGAGGCTTGGTATGAAATGGCATTTGTTGAGTTGGTCCTTTTTACAATGTCAAAATATTAATCCATCTTAATCTAAATTGTCTGAACATTAAGGAATTTTGAAAGACAGATAGCTATTTATATTTACTACTACCACGACTACTTTCGGCTGCTCCTGTTAGGGGTCGCCACATTGGATCATCCGTTTCCATCTCTTCCTGTCTTCTGCATCTTCCTCTGTCACACCAGCCACCTGCTTGTCCTCTCTCACCACATCCATAAACTTCCTCTTTGGCCATCCTCTTTTCCTCTTCCCTGGCAGCTCCATATTCAGCATCCTTCCCCCAATATACCCAGCATCTCTCCTCCACACGTCTAAACCATCTCAATCTTGCCTCTCTTTGTCTCCAAACTGTCCAACCTGAGCTGTCCCTCTAATATACTCATTCCTAATCCTGTCCTCCTTCATCACTCCCAATGAAAATCTTAGCATCTTCAACTCTGCCACCTCCAGCTCTGCCTCCTGTCTTTTCGTCAGTGCCACCGTCTCCAAACCATATAACATAGCTGGTCTCACAACCATCTTGTGAAACCTTCCCTTTAACTTTTGCTGGTACTCTTCTGTCGCAAATTGCTCCTGACACTCTTCCCCCACCCACTCCACCCTGCCTGCACTCTCTCTTCACCTCTCTTCTGCACTCCCCGTTACTTTGGACAGTTAATCCCAAGCATTTAAACTCAATACGCCTTCGTCACCTCTACTTGCATCCTCGCCATTCCACTGTCCCCCTCTCACTCACGCATATGTATTCATTCCATCTTGCTCCTACTTTGATTCCTCTTCTCTCCAGGGCATACCTCCACCTCTCCAGGCTCTCCTCAACCTGCACCCTACTCTCGCTACAGATCACAATGGCATCCGCAAACATCATTGTCCACGGAGACTCCTGCCTGATCTCGTCCGTCAACCTGTCCATTACCATTGCAAACAAGAAAGGCCTTAGAGCTGATCCTTGATGTAATCTCACCTCCACTTTGACCTCATCTCTCATTCCAACTGCACACCTCACCACTGTCACACTTCCCTCATACATATCCTGCACCACTCCTACATACTTCCTCATATAATACCACACCTCCTCTCTCAGCACCCTGTCATATGCTTTCTGTAAATCTACAAAGACACAATGTAACTCCTTCTGGCCTTCTCTATACTTCTCAATCAACATGCTCAAAGCAAACATCACATCTGTAGTGCTCTTTCATGGCATGAAACCATACTGCTGCTCGCTAATCGTCACCTCTCCTCTTAACCTAGGTTCTATTACTCTTTCCCATATTTTCATGCTGTGGTTGATCAACCTTATATCTGTAGTTGCTGCAGTTCTGCCCATCGCCCTTGTTCTTGAAAATCGGTATCAGTATGATTCTTCTCCACTCCTCAGGCATCCTCTCATACTAGTTAAAAACTCCGCTGCCATCTCCCCTAAACATCTCCATGCCTCCACAGGTATGCCATCTGGACCAACTGCCTTTCCACTCTTCATCATGTTCATAGCTGTCCTCACTTCCTCCTTGCTAATCCACCGCACTTCCTGGTTCACTATACCCACATCATCCAACCTCTCTCTCATTTTCGTCATTCATCAGCCCCTCAAAGTACTCCTTCCACATTCTCAACACACGCTCCTCACTTGTCAGCACATTTCCATCTCTATCCTTGATCGCCCTTACCTGCTGTGTGTGTGTGTGTGTGTGTGTGTGTGTGTGTGTGTGTGTGTGTGTGTGTGTGTGTGTGTGTATCTGTCTTTGAGCATGGTAATAGTAGTGTTTCTAGTCCAATCTCAATTGTTTATAGTTAGATTGGCATTACATCATCAGTATTTTGTAGCAGTGACTATGGTCTGATGTTTTTTCCTCTGAACTGTAAAATTGAAATGAAACGAGAAATGGATGAATAAAGTCAATATCATAACCAACAAAAGCAGAAACTAACTAATCTTATTTAGTAACAAAAAAGGTCAACGTTTTTGACATCTAATAACTTATTAACTACATTAGGTTTATTTTTCTCTTTCTCCTCTTCTCTTTTTACTTTCAACAAATTGCAAATTGCACAGAGAGTGCATCCTGAAATAAACTTGAATTTGTGATCATGATAATATCAATAACCACAAACAGATAGGTGGCATTTCTCTCTCACACACACATATACTTACTTTCTCTGTCACACACATATATTTTATCTTATATATGATGAATTGGTAAATGTAATTCATGTAATTTGTAATTTCATACACTTACAAACTGCCTACAGTGAATTTAGTTGGATTAACCCCTCACAAAGTTGGTACTCACCTTGGCAAGGTCCAATCAGACTAAAGACAACCTTGTAGTCCTCTACTTATCTGACAAGAGCAGGACTTTTTACACATCCTAATGTGTATAGGAAATCCTGCCCAGCTTTGTCAAACCCATGCTGGTAATTTCCTATACTAGCCCCGCCTCTAGGTGTAGCAGTTCATCTGAAGAGCATGGCACTGGCACGCGAGATTCTGAGAAGTATGTATACCATGCTACTGTGTCAAACCAATTCCTCCATCGCTGACCAATTCGTGTGTATGTTATAACATTTGCTCTCAGTAAGACAACTTTTTTTTTAATCTGTGACATCATCTGAAAAAAAAGTGAGAAATAGGCTGCACTTTTTACCAAAAAGAAGTTGAATTCTCTAAACCGCAAAGTTGGTCTTCCTGTTATTGCTACATGGCAGAGCAAAGAGTCACTGTCACACATTTAACAAGTTCCTGAAACCACGGCATGCCCTTTTGACACCTCACTCAAATCACAAATACCCCATTTGAATCTGAAACAATGTAGGTGTCTGTCTCTCATCAGTTGTCCTTTATGTTTTATTGATGACTGCCATTTATCACTTTAATTTGATTAACTGTGGTGTTGATAGGTCGTTTTTTTTTATTTCATTACAAAGTGCATGTCTTAAATTCACAAAGGAAGAAGTGGCCCGCTCGTTTTGAGGTCATCATCTTGGGAAATGATCTTCACATTGGTGGACAATTCTCAGTCATAGGTTGGAAGTTGTGGTTGTCTCACTCTTGTGGAGGGTTTAACAAAATCTGTGATAAAATAAATTTAAATCAAGGATCAAATTAATTTTAGCTACAGACGTTCAATTGAGATGACCCTACACAAAGCAATATCTCCACCAAACTTACACAGTGGCCTGTGTTACTGAATAAGTCTCGATTGAAAATGATTCTGATCACCTTGCAATCCTAGACCAGTATTACAGGGCAGGCGTCCTGGTTTAATGTTTGCACAGTTACGTAAATTTGTTCGAAAAACATGCAACATATTAAGCAAGGAATGCTTCTATACCAGAATATCTATAAGAACACCAGCTATTTCAATGCAATGAGCCAACTGTCTGTCTTCCTTGGACTTGTCGTTCAGTTTGGTTTCCAACCCCTACCCCTACCCCTACCCCGTCCATCTATACATACATACAGATGTATGTCCCAATATGTCTCTTTTTCTCTTGTCTCTTTTTCTCTCACACATACATAGATGCCCACTTAGCATTTTGAACACATTCTTTACGTTTTTTTTTTCAAAATAATTTTATTGCTTTTCACACAGGAAGGCAAATGCATTTATACAGTTATACAGTAGAATTAAGAATGATTGTGTTAGCAGTGGAACAATAAAGACAACAGTGTTATAATTGTCCTGCTAGTGATACAAAAACCCATCTCTCAAAGCAAGCCCACCCAATTCTCGAAACCCCCCACCCCACCACCCATCCCATGAACCCCCCTCCCCACCACCCATCCCATGAACCCCCTTCCCCACCCTCCACTCCAGTCCCCCCCCCCGCCCACTATCCCGCCCGTTCCCCTGGGGTCACATCCATACACACACATTCATTTCAAGGGAGAGGGGAAGGAGGAGAAAAAAAAGGGGCCAACTAAAGAGAGTTTAGAGAAAACATGGTAAACGAAGAGAGATGGGAAACTAAAAGGAATAAAATAAGGATAACATGAAAAGAGTGAATAATGAATAATAAAAAAGAGGGGGGGGTCAGCTCTGATCAGTCAGTTTCTTCATTGATAGTTAAGGTGTCAATGTATTCTAAGAGGGGTTGCCAAGTTTTACGGAATGTCAGTAGAGAACCCTTTAATGAGTATCTAATTTTCTCAAGCTTGATGCAGTGTAGTATCTGCTGAATCCAGCTATTGTGAGTGGGAGGGGAAGAGTGGGTCCATTTAAGAAGTATGAGCCTTCGGGCAAGTAGAGTAGTAAATGCAATAACTTGGTTTGTGGCCTTAGGAAACATAGGTTGGGATTCGGCAATTCCAAGGAGGGCAGTGAGAGGGACAGGGTCTATCACTGTCTCCGAGACGGTACTTAATGTATCAAAAATGTTTGTCCAGAATTCAGCAAGCCGCGGACATGACCAGAACATATGTATGTAATCAGCTGGAGATTGTTTACATCTGTTACATGAGTCTGTTCTGTCTGGATAAATCCTAGCTAGTCTAGCGTTGGTATAGTGGACTCTATGTAAAACCTTACACTGCAATAAGCTGTGTCTTGCACATATAGAAGAAGTGTGTACAAGGTCTAGTGCCTGCCACCATTGCTCATCTGTCATAGTGGTCCCGAGGTCCTGGTCCCAAGCGGCTCTCAGGGAGTCTAGGTGAGTTGGGTTTAGTCTGAGTATGTTATTGTATAGGATTGAGATGAGACCCTTACGACTAGCGTCTAGACACAGAAACGAGTAACTGTGTTTCTGGTGGGCGACCAGGGAACTGTGGGAACTGGTTTTTAACAAAATGCCTGATTTGGAAGAAGCGGAACAGGTGGGTGTGTGGAAGGTTAAATTTTGTTGACAGCTGTGCAAAGGAGGAGAAAACACCATTAGCGTACAGATTGTAGATGGTTAATAGTCCTTTTTCTGACCAAATTTGGAACACTGGATCAGAGTAAGATGGTAAGAAGAGGTGGTTTCTATATACTGGGGCTAGACCCGTTGGAGAGTTCAGGCCAAACTGCTTCCTAAACTGGTTCCAGATCCTTAAAGTGTTTGTGACTACTGGGTTCTGTGATATTTTTCTAGCTGAGGGGGGTTACTGCGAGCAGACCACCGACCAGAGTGAGAGACGTGCAGAGGCCAGCTCCATCTGTGCCAAGAGAGGCAGGTTATCCTGTGCCGCCGTGGTTTTCCAGAAGAGAATCTTACCGATATTACACGCCCAGTAATAGTAGCGGATATTTGGCAAGGCCAGACCACCTTCACACTTGGGGAGTTGAAGGGCTGAGCTTTTGATACGTGCCCTTTTACTGCCCCACAGAAATGAGTTAATCATCTGATTGAGTGTAGAAAAAAAAAGATTTCTTGATGAAAATCGGGATGTGGAGGAACACATAAAGAAAACGAGGAGCAACTGTCATTTTAATCAGATTTGCGCATCCTGAAAGTGATAGAGGGAGGGAGGACCACCTAGACAGGTCAGACCTAAGACAATCTAACAGGGGTTGGACATTTTTTGCGAATAGCTCAGTAAAAGATTTGGTGAAGAAGACTCCTAAGTATTTGAATCCCTCGGCGACTCGTCTAAAGGGAAATGGAGCCTGGGGGAGTCTCTCCGCGGGAGGGTTAATAGGTAGATATTCACTTTTCTGGAGGTTAAGTTTGTATCCAGAAAGCTTTTTGAATTGTTCCAGAATGTTCAGGATTACGGGAATGGAAGACAGTGGGTCGGAAACGTAGAGCAGCAAATCGTCAGCGTATAAGGACAGTTTATGAGACACCCCAAACCGTGTAATGCCCTTAAATCTGTCCTCTCCACGGAGCCAAATGGCTAGTGGTTCCACGGCCAAGGCGAACAATAATGGGGATAATGGACAACCTTGGCGGGTGCCGCGGTAGAGTGAGAACTGGCTTGATCTAGTGCCATTAATATAGACCGACGCTACAGGGGAGGAGTACAGGACTTTTATCCAAGAGACAAAATTGGCACCTAGACCAAATTTTTCAAGTATGTAAAACAAGTACCCCCACTCCACCCTGTCAAACGCCTTTTCCACGTCTAAGGAGAGCACTATTTCAGGTGAGTCAGTTGCGGAGGAAAAGAGTATATTAAACAACATTCTAGTGTTAAAAAAGGATTGTCTTCCGTGGATGAAACCCGTCTGATCGGGGTGAATCAGAGCTGGCACGACTTTTTGGAGACGACACGACAGAACCTTGGCCAGTATTTTTAAGTCCACATTAAGAAGAGAGATCGGCCTGTAACTGCCACAGAGGAGTGGGTCCTTAGACTTTTTGAGCAGCAGTGTAATTGAAGCCTCTGATAAAGTAGAGGGCAAACAGCCTACTAAGAAGGCATCATTGTAGACCCTCACTAAGATTGGGGCGAGTACTTTTGAAAAGTTTTTATAGAACTCAGTGGTGTAGCCATCAGGCCCAGGTGCCTTACTGCTTTGTAGTGACTTTATTGCATCCTTAACTTCTAGAATTGTTATGGGAGCGCCCAGCTCGCTAGAGTCATCCACCTGGGGAAGAGTCAATAGATCTAGAGGATTCAAGTTGTCCCAGTCAAACAGTGATGACTCGGATGAGTATAATTTAGAGTAGTATTCAGAGAAGACGTTACTAATTTTTATAGGGTCTGTTGTGACCTCGTCAGTGTGCTACTGTATTTTAGGTATCAGCTGGGATGTACTTTCCGCACGTGCTTGGTATGCAAGAAGTTTTCCTGGCATATCTCCCTGTTCGAAAAAGCGCTGTCTGGTACGCAGGAGTCTCTCAACTTGACCGGTTGATAGTAAATCGTACTGCGATTGAAGTTGAAGCCGTTTTGTATATAGAGCTGGAGAGGGGTTCTGTGGGTATTGTCTATCCAGTTCTCGTATTGCATCTGAAATTTCTATCAATTTTGAACGTTCTTGCTTCTTGAAATGGGAGACAAACGAAATTATATGTCCACGGAGGCACACCTTAAAGGACTCCCAAAGTGTGCCACTACTAACATCTGATGTGTCATTTATGTCAAAGAAGACCTGAATTTGTGTAGCAAGAAAACTTTTAAAATCCGGCTCAGCTAATAAATGTGTATTAAATGTCCATGGTTTGGAAGGTGGTCTGCCATGAGGGAAATTAACCTCTACAGATGTGGGGGCGTGGTCAGAGATAACTATGCTGTGATAGTCACGGGAGCGAACATTGTGAGTTAGATTATTATCAAGTAAAAAGAAATCTATCCGTGAATAAGTGTGGTGAACATGTGAGAAGAATGAGTAAACCTTGTTGGAGGGGAATTTAGTTCTCCAAGGGTCTATTAAGCCCAGTTGCTCAGCATGATATTTTAAAATGTTGGCGGACTTTCTCGTTGTTGAGAGTGTGGAGGATGACCTGTCTAGTACTGTATCCTGAACCTGATTGAAGTCCCCACCAATGATAATATAGTGATCATTGATATTAGGTAAGGAGGAGAAAAAATTAGACATGAATTTGTCGTCATCCCAGGTTGGAGCATACAGTGAGGCCAGGACCACGGGAGTATTCTGTAATCTACCTGTCACTATAACATAACGACCATTGGTGTCGGCTATGGTGGTGACTGGTTGAAAAGCCACATTCTTGTTTATAATAATTGCGGCACCTCTAGCTCTCTCAGTGAAATCTGAGTGGAACAGGTGTCCCATCCATGATCTTTTGATTCGAGAAATGTCTGAGGTGCGGATATGTGTCTCCTGTAAAAAACAAAGGTCACCTTTAAGATGCTGCAAGTGACTGGTCACTTTGTTAGCTTTGATGGCAGTATTCATCCCTTTAACATTCCAGGAGATGAAGCGGATGTTTCTACCACTCACTGACATGGTTCCCTAAGTCGTACCTGTACCTGAAATTGAGCTGAGAGGGGGGGGGGCAAAAAAGGGGGACCAACACGCATCACACACTCACACACATACTCACCCCAGGGGGACCCCAGTCCCGCAGGAAACTGCAAGCTTACGTATCTCCCTGGATACAATCCTTCCTGGATAAACATATCCTTCCCAGGTTAATCTCCCTCCCCAATGAAATAAAACAATTCCCATCTTAAACCTTTGTATAGAGAAATGTAAAACATAGAACATTGTGTATGAAGAGAGGGAAAGTGGAAAAAAAGACTGTAATGGTCGGTTCTGACATCCCTTCTCAAACATACCTTTCACAAATATTAAACTAAATATGGCCAGTCAACTGTGCTGGGTGTAGCATTAACATCAGGCACGGAAGCACCCATTTGTGTACTTACAAGTAACGTAGCCCAACAGTGATCAGAAATGAAAGAAAAATAAAAGCAACATATGAACCAGCATGGAAGCTTTAAGCGCAGTCAGTAATAACATGTTAACGTTAAGTAACCTGTAACGTTGGTAAAATAAACAAGAGGCAGGAGAAAGTAATGTTACCGACATAATAAATCCAGCGGTGTCAGCTGCGCATTGTTCAGAGTCCAGTGTGGTCGCGATTCTGATTGGAACTGGAAGCGGCCAAACCCGCATATAAGTGAGCTCAAGTCCCAAATATGATGTAAAAAAAAAAACATGAAACATTTGGATTTGAGGAAAAAAAACGCTGTTACCAAACACAACAACGAAGTCTCCATCAAAAGTGTATGAACAGTAGCGTGGGTAAGAACCGATCTGTAGTCTGTGGTGACGTTAGCGTCTGGCTGTGTTCTGTTGGCTAGCCAACGTTAGCTAGCTAGTAGCACGCCAGCCAACGCCAATGCTAACGCTAGCGTTAGCCCAAGACTTGCCCGAGCCAGCCAACGTTAGCTATGTTAGCATGTCAAAGCTAGCGAGTCAGCCAATTAGCCGTTTAGCTACCGCGTTACCATTAGCTACATACCGTATCGGAGCGACGTGGAGTGTCTGGTTTATGGAGCTGATTTACGAGTGACTGCTTAAAAGATATTTCTTAGCTGCATCCACAGACGAAAGCCGCACCCTGTCTCATTTCTCCGTCGTAATCATCAACCTGGCTGGGTACTGGAGGCTGGGCTTGAGACCACGCTGGTAGAGTTGCTCCATCACTTCACAGTAGGGAGCCCGCTGTTCCTGCACATCAGGGCTGTAGTCTTCGTAGAAGGTGATCGGCTTGTTCTGATAGCTTGTTCTGACCCTGGCTCTGCTCGTCTTCTCCGGGCCTCGCGGAGCACTTTCTCTTTCATTTGGAAGTTGTGGAACCGAATAATGACAGGCCTCGGTCTTTCGCCCGGTCCTGGTTTCGCTGATGTCAGTCCCCAGGAGCTGGTGCAGGAATTCGGAGAAAAAAGCGGTTGGTTGTGGACCCTCGACCGATTCTTGGAGCCCAACGATGCGGATGTTGCTGCGTCTGCTCTGGGATTCGAGATCTGCGGTTTTAGCTTTTAATTTGGCGTTACTGGTCATCAGTCCGTTGCACTTAGTTTCCAGTGCCTTCAGGCGATCGTCGGTAGATACAGCGCTTGTCTCCAGAGAGGTGATCTGCTGCCCCTGATCGGTTACCGTTAGCTGTATCATGTCTATTTTGCTTTCCAGTGGGGAGATGGCCATCTTGAATTCTGCAGAGAGAGCTTCCTTGTGGGTTTCAAGCAGGCTGACAATGGCAGCCATGCTCACAGCGCCATTAGCCATGCTAGTAGTCTGGTCGATGACAGCTTCAGCTTTAGACATGATGGCAGGGTCTTTTTTGTTCCTCTCTGACTTCTTATTTACTGGTTTACCTTCAGGCTTCGATTGGCTCATGTTTTTAGCAAGCTAGCGCAGTTTAAGATGTAATAATTCGAAATGCGTTTGGGAGGGAGAGTTAAGCGCACCTACTCCTCAGCCACCATTACCGGAAGTCCACATTCTTTACATTTTAAGAAAAAAATCTACCCTTATCCTGGCCTTGACCATGCTGGTAAACAAGAGTTCAACATCGCATTTTACAGACTCTTCAATTCTTTTTTTCCGGCTAACATGAATAACCATTTTCGCCTGTCCTGCGATGAAGTTAAAGAGTTGGCATTTATATTTTAAATGATGGCTATATTTAAAACCAAGAATCAAATTCTGTTTGTAAAAACTTTCTGCAGATGATCTAGATACATTTTCTAATAACAGAAACAGGGGTGTAAACCTCACACATTCTAAAAAACAAAGGAAAACTGTTTCCCTCTGGGCACAGTAGGATAGCTGTCATTCACATTAGGGTTTAACACAGAAATAAAAGCACTGATAACCACTATGCCATGCAAGACCCTCCACTGCAGATCACCAGCCTTTTTCATTAATGGTGGTTTGTATAAAACCCTCCACATTGGCTTCACATTCTCTCCCAAGCCCAGCTGAGTTCTCCAGGGTGTATCAGTCTGACAACTGTTTTTCTTTATTCAGGATTTTAACCATCATATTATACATGGCCATAGCATTAAGTTCATTTACACCCAAGCTAAAAGCGTTTCCCAAATCTAAAAAAAAAAAGGTCCTGTGCAATTTTTCTGATGAGGAATAATTTTTAAATCAGGAAATGGATGTTCAATATTTGGATGAATAAAATCATTGCAGTATGATGTTAGAAGTTCACATTCTTTTTCTGTGAGCTGACCATTCCAATTAAATAGCAGCCGACTAATGAGGCATGTAGATTTCACTCGCAGGTGAGATGCTAGTGCAGCAGCATTGTCAGAATTTGGCCCAGCCAGCTCCACCACCTGACCTAATGTGATGACCTTTGCCTGGCAGAACGGTTTTGACACAGTGGGTCCTGTGTCACAGATCGTGTCTATACGCTCACTATACACCACTGGTTCTTTTAGAAGCCAGCTCAGAGAGTCAGGAGAGCCCATTATCTCTTTCTTAAAGATATTCCACACTCTTATGAACCCACAATAAAAACCAAGTAATCCGTTGAGGTTTGCGTTGTTAAGATCCATTAAAAACATCGGCAAGTTTATTCCAAGTCCACAAAACTTCTCTGTTTCAGGCCAGACAGAAATATTTTGAGGAGGGTGAAAAGGCTGGTAGACTACTCGCCAGATAAACAAAAAGAAGCAATGAGCACTATTCCAGCCATTGGGAGGGAAGATGGGCATCTTCTGTCTGATCCCAAGGAGATAAATGTGGCTTTTAGAGATTTTTATGTAAAACTTTACATATTTCCCCCATTACTATTGGGGAGATAACCGACGTTATCAAGCACATACCCTCAAGTAAAGCACCAGGTTTAGATGGCTACACGGCTGAGTTCTACAAGGCTTATGCCGAGGAACTAGCACCGTTACTCCTAGACACCTATAACAAAGCTCTAGAGAAGGGAAAACTTCCTCCTTCTCTATCAGAGGCCATTATTACCCTTATTCCAAAAGAAGGGAAGGGCCCTTTAGATTGTAAAAATGTCAGACCCATTAGTTTGACCTCCTGTGACAGTAAGATAATATCTAAATTTTAAGCTAATCGACTGGACAGGGTTATAATAAACCTCTTTGATCCATCCTGGCCAGGTCAATTTCATACACTCCTGCTCCTCAGCAGACAACATTAGGAGATCTGTAGATATTTTGTGAGCTACTCAGGATAACACCTCTCCTATGGCTGCCATCTCGCTGGATGCCAAAAAGGCATTTGACAGGGTGGGGTCGCAATATCTGTTCTCCGCCGTGGAAAGTTTTGGTTTCAGCAATAAATTCATAGATTGGATTAATCTAATATACACCCGTCCCAAGGCATCTGTGCTCACCAACGGCATAATCTCTCCCTCATTTGAACTCGGAAGAGGCACCAGGAAGGGGGACCCTCTCTCCCCTCTACTTTTCGCTGTTGCACTAGAACCGTTAGCAGTGGCTATCCATAAAGAACCTACATTTCCAGACATACAAATTGGTGACAAATGTCATAAATGGATGTTGTACGCAGATGACATTCTTTTGTTTATGTCCAATCCTGAACGCTCTCTTTCCTGCCTATTTGAAATTATTGACAAGTTCTCATTTATTTCAGGTTATAAAGTGAACTGGACAAAGTCTGAAGCTCTCCCTCTTAGGCCATATTGCCCCCAAAAACATCTCTTCCAATCAGACACTTTTGCTTGGCCTAAGAAAAACATTAATTACCTTGGAATAACATCCCCCCTCCCCACTGTCGACTTGAAATAAACTTTGACCCCCTATTGGATAAACTGCGAGCTGATATAGAGCATTGGTCTCCATTGTATCTCTATGTGGGGCAAGGCAAACCTCCTTAAAATGAATTGTACTCCAAAATTCAACTACCTACTGCAGGCTCTCCCGATCCGAATCCCACTACACTACTTTAAACAATTTGATAAACTTTGTAATAAATTCTCATGGAACAGTAAATGCCCAAGAATGAGTTTGCGAAAACTGCAGAGGCCAGTGGACAGAGGAGGCCTTGGGGTGCCTATCCTGTTATTTTACCATTATGCTTTCACTCTCAGGCATATGGCACAGTGGCCCTTGCCCCCAGAGAGAGCTCCCCCATGGATCCATCTTGGGAGCACCATTTGCACTCCTCTTATGCCCATGAACTATATCACAGCCAAACTAGCCCCACAGTATTGGTCACATCCTATTTTGTCCCATATTCAGTGGGTTTCGAAGAGAAGAGCTCAGATCCTTAAATTTGACCCCTTTCTTCATCGGTCCGCCGGGATCTGGCTCAGTCCCAAGCTCTGTATAGATGAATCACCCTTCCTCTGTAAGTCGTGGTTTCAGAAAGGCATCACAGTCCTAAGGGGGCTGTATCAGGAAGAAACATTAAAATCCTTTGAGGCACTTAGGCAGGAATTCGACTTACCACACACTCAATTTTGGAAGTATTTGCAGTTAAGACACCTGCTGATACAAATTTTCGGCTCACCCTCAATAGTCCCATCTAGTCACTCTAGAGAGGGTCCTTAAGAGCTTTGGATGTGGTCATGAGGCTTCTGTCTACTATTATATGATCCTTACAGACTCAGATTCCAATATATTGACCGTGAAATTGACATAGGAAACTGATTTAAAGGTTTCATTTTCAGAGGCACAATGGGAAAGAATACTTAGGAATGGGAAAAAAATGTCAAGGGAACTGTGAACAAGGCTGATCCAATTCAAAATTATAAACAGAGTCTAATGGATGCCATCTAGGCTGTGTAGAGTGGGTTTGGTGGACAGCTCAGAGTGGTGGAGGTGTCTTGACAAAGATGATACTTTCATACACATGCTTTGGAGTTGCCTAAAAATACAGGAGTTCTGGTCTGCTATACATATCGATTTTTTTTTTAATTACCGGCCTAAACATCCCTTTCTCCTCCAGTCTATTTATTTTGGGTGACCTCTCTGCACTAAGTGATTTGACTCCACCGCTTGCTGACTGGATCCAAACTGCCCTTATGTTAGGACAGAAACTCGTGGTCAAAGAATGGAAAGCCTCCTCTGCATCAGCACCATCTTTGTGGCACACTTCTCTTGATCAGCTGGCTGCCCGAGCACAGTTATCATATAGGCTGCTTGATAAGGTTGGAGGACTATCACTTGAAATGGGGTCAGTGACATTCTTATATATTGAGCATTTAATGGCATTTCCATCGCATAAAAATAACAGTAACATATCACATAAAATGCAAATAACAGAGTTAGATTTGGTTAGAAAACCTGTTGACAGGCAATGTTGTAAACTTTTAAGCACTCCGCGCATCGCAGTCTTGTTTTTTTTTTCTTCCTTTCCTTATCTCAGTATGTCACTCCTATCTTTTATTTATTTTTGGTCTGGTTGTGTTTCTTTCGTTTCCATCGCATTCTGGTTTAATGTCCATGTCATTTGTATTGAAATACTTGTATATATGTTTTGTTTATCGTGAAAAATTAATTATCATAAAAAAGACATCCATATATAATGGATGTCATCCATTAAAGATAACATCCAATTCTTCACCACAGACAAACATGCCTCTAGATTTCTATAGAAGAGTGATTGTCTGACTTGATGGGTACATACAGCTGGCCAAGACCTCCTACATCAGCGTATCAGTGGAAATTTATTCCATAGCTCTGTATAATATGGCCAAGAGGAGATATGTAAAGATGAAGAGAAAGAGACCAAGAACTGAGCCCTGAGGTACACCATATTTCACTGCAGAGAAATCAGATGTAACATTACCATGGAAGATGCACTGTATTCCATCAGATAAGAAAGGCTTTAGCCAAGACAGAGCCAGACCTGAAACACCTAGGTAATTATCAAGGCAGTCCAAAAGTATACCATGATCAATTGTGTCAAAGGCTGTGCTAAGATCAAGCAACGGTAGCGCTGATGTGGAATTGGAATCCAAAGCAAGCAAAAGGTTGTTCACCACTTTTGTGAGTGCAGTTTCAGTGGAATGACAGGCTCTAAACGCAGATTGAAATGGTTCAGAGATTGTTGTTGGAAAGATACGTAGGCTAAAAGTTGATCAGCTACAACTCTTCCAAAAATTTTGGAAATATAAGGTAGGTTGGAGATTGGTCTGTAGTTATTGAGAACCCTCGGATCAAGATTTTGTTTCTTTAAGAGAGGTTCAACTATGAAAGTTTTAAAAGTAGTAGGAACACTGCCAGAGATAAGAGATGAATTTATAATATTTAGTATCGGGGGACCCAGGAACCATCAAAGTTCTTTAAAAAGTTTGCCAGGGAGGGGTCAAGAAGGCAAGTTGTAGGTTTGGCTACCAAAGCCAGCTTGGACAATGTCTCCAGTGTTACAGTCCATTCATTACACAGAATTGACTGTCACACTGGAAACATTTACCAGGCCATTCATTACATAGAATAACTGAGTAATATTCGAGTAGAATAGATATAATGAGGCATTGAATATAACCTACATCAAACATTTTATGGGATAAAAAAGTAACTAGCTGTCAAATTTGAATAAAAAGCAATTGGCTGTCATACTAAATTGTCCCTAGGTGTGAATGTGTAGGCCCTATGATGGTTTGGCAGCCTGTCCAGGGTGTCTCCCCGCCTGCCGCCCAATGACTGCTGGGATAGGCTCTAGCATCCCTGCAACCCTGAGTTTAGGATAAGCAGTTTGGATAATGGATAGACGGATGGATGACTGTCATGCTAATGTTTGCATGGTTATGTTACTCAGCACCACAATTGACACCTTTTATGAACTGACATTTATAAATTGGGACTTCTTAGCAAAGATTTTCTTTCTTGCTGAGAAGCTCAAATAAGCCATAAGTGATAAATGCACATCATCCTGGCAACACGTTAGCCACCAGGGAGGAGTCAGTCTCAACCCGATAAACTACACTATCAATCTGATGACCTACACTATCAGGTCTTGATGAGCAGGTAATTGCTATAATCAAGTGTGTTATGAAATATGGTTGAAGTGAAAAACAACAGGACCGCAGCCCTCCAGGAGTAGGGTTGGAGACTACTGGACAAAATAAGGACAAATTTTTGACTTCTCCAATAATTATTTTGTTGATGAGCTTGAAGTGAAAAGTTTGAAGAGTGCTCAGCTTGTTTCTTACTTTGGAGCTGTTAGCTTTGGAGTATGTGGTGAGGGTCTGTCTGTAATGGCAGTCCCACTGCTGCTGCCGTTTCCCTGGCTCTGGCTGAGGCGGGCCAGAAGAAAGTGGAGCTGGGGCATACTGGTGGTTGCATTGTCCCGTAGTGGGCCAGTGGGTCCTGAAGGACCTGGTCTGGGGTCTGGGGTCTGAGTCTGGGTCTGGGTCTGGCCAGGCTCCACCTGACTCAGCACCCTGCTGAAGGGACACAGCAGCACAATGAGGGCCAGGGCGAGCATCAGTTGAGGCTGGATGTGGAGGTGATGATGCTGCTGGTCATGATGGGACTGATGGAGTATGGCTCTTGTAATGGCTGGTGGGCCTGGCAGTAGGGGAGAAGTGAGGATAGAATAAAGGAACATTCAGAAGTGATGCTTGGGTGGCACACAGAACTCTATCCCAAAGCATACCTTAAAACACAATTCTGTTTTTTTAAAGGTGTGTATGCGTGTCCAGCCTGCACTCTATGCATTTGTATGAGGTAGGAGGTTTATGGAATTCTTACGTAACTGTATAATTTAGCAAAACCTAATGGTCACTGAAACAGAATAAATGCCAAATGGAAACAAGAGGTCTGCAGTAGTGGACCTGGGATACAATGCATGCATGGGAAAAACAGGAAACAGTCACAATACACTTCAACAAAATAGCACACAGGCTATCAGTAGCCCCACTTTAACAGAGCAGGAAGGGAAAAACACAAACATCCATCCATTACTTAACCGCTTATCCTGCTCTCAGGGTGGCGGGGATGCTGGAGCCGCTCCAGCAGTTATTGGGTGGCAGGCGGGAAGACACCCTGAACAGGCCGCCAGGCCATCACAGGGCTGACACACACACACACACACACACACACACACACACACACACACACACACATACCTAGGGACAATTTAGTATGGCCAAGTCACCTGACTTATACACGTCTTTGGACTGTGGGAGGAAACCGGAGCCCCCGGAGGAAACCCACGCAAACGCGGGGAGAACATGCAAACTTCACATAGAGGACAACCTGGACGACCCCCAAAGTTGTACTACCCCGGGGCTCGAACCCAGGACCTTCTTGCTGTGAAGCGACCACACTAACCACTGCGCCACCATGCCGCCCAGGAACAACACAAAGTCTCTCTAATACACACACACACACACACACACACACACATGCACGTATGCTTACGCACATGCATACACACACACAGAAACACACCATTTAACCATGGTAAATGATTCAATGACATCTGATACAGCAACTTTACAGGCTTTTTGTAGATATTAATGTGTAATACTCGATTGGGCATGTTTTTTAAGTCTGGATTCATATTTGTTTCATTATGGTTTTTAGTGTTAGATCTGTGTTTGTAGAGTTTGGAACATTTACATCATACTCCTTTGGTAATACTGAACCGAAAACAGAGACAGACTAATACAGAGAGCAAGAGAGAGAGAAAGAGAGAGAGAGAGATTGAACAACAGAGAGTGAGAAGGAAAAGAGAACAAGACAAATAGAGCTTTCTTTTTGTCTCTGTGGTCTTTCTAATAGGGGGGGGGGTGTAACATGTCACCTACTGACACCATACTGTCACATATATGAGGCAGCGGGTGGGAGCTTTGAGACTTCTTGTTGTTCCCAAGCTCAGCTTCTGAGTCAGTGACATTTTAGTCTTGTAAACACACGCACACACACACACACAATGAATCTGGCCTTCATCATGATCCCTCCAAAAATATACCGCCCTCCTGTGGCTTTGTCAACCAAATCTTCTTCCTGTCATAACGTCTGCCAACATCCTTTGCTCATCAGAAAAACAGAAGAAAGTCCATTTGAGGGATTCAATTAGGATTTTGCATCAGGTTATTTAGCTCTTAAAATGCATTTGTCAGAGATATGGAATCATATCAATTTGTTTATTCACTAAGCTGGTGAACATAAAATTGGTCAACAAGTTATGATATGACTGCAGGAAGCTGTTAGAAATGTATGTTTGAGGGGTGTGCGAGTAGTGTAGCGGTCTATTTTGTTGCTTACTAACATGGGGATCGCTGGTTTGAATCCCTGTGTTACTTACGGCTTGGTCGGGTATCCCTACAGACACAATTGGTCGTGTCTGCGGGTGGGAAGCTGGATGTGGGTATGTGTCCTGGTCACTGCGCTAGTGCCTCCTCTGGTCGGTCAGGGCGCCCGTTCGGGGAGGAGGGGAAACTGGGGGGGATAGCATGATTCTCCCATGCGCTACTCCCCCTGGTGAAAATCCTCACTGTCAGGTGAAAAGAAGTGGCTTGGCGACTCCACATGTATGGGAGGAGGCATGTGGTAGTCTGCAGCCCTCCCCAGATCGGCAGAGGGGTTGGAGCAGTGACCGGGATGGCTCGGAAGAGTGGGGTAATTTGCCAGATGCAATTGGGGAGATAAAAAGGGGGGAAAGCCAAAAAAAAGTGCATGTTTGATTTCAGAACACTTTTTCTGTTTATTGCTAAAGAGTGAAGGAAAATACAAATGCTTTTTTTGGGGTGGGTGGCTACAAAAGGGTAAAAAATTGAGTGTTTGCAGAGTTTTTTTTGGTTGTTTTTGCAATAAATGAGGACTGTGGATTTGTCCTCCGTTAATTTCATAGTCGGGAATTGACAATAACTATTTTCACGGTGCTGAGTTAAACGTTGCACAAGTGCCCTTACATCCACTTAAGCTACTGGATTTATACATGGCGTTAAAGGAAAATTCTGGTTTGTTTTTTTTTTCTTTGTTTTTTTTTTTTTACCACCTAGGTCTTGTTTTCATAGTTTTTGCCATCATATATGTCAGTTATGATATAATTTTTCTCACCGGCTTCAATTTGGAGATTTTGGACTGCTGTTGGACGCAGCTTTACAATGGTGTCTTATGGAGCCATAAAATATTATTCTTAAACCCGTCTTTTAAACAACAATTACAACAACAACAACAACAAAAAAACTAGTGTCTTCAGTTACACTGTGTCCATGATTGTCCATTATCCATGACTTTTCTGTTGAACTGGCCGGGTAGTTTATGGATGGTTACTACTACTACCTATGGTAAGTATAGGCTTCTCATTCCAGCCAGTTAAACCAGGAAGTAGATCACCCAGGTTGTAAAAAATAACAGTATTACCCTTTAAAAGTCATATGAAGTAGGAAATGTGCTTTGGTTCTTGTTATCTACACTTAATGTGCATCTGTTTTAGAAATTCTCTCTTTCTCTCTCATTATCTCTCTTCACCCAGTGGGTGTTCGCCTTTGAGATCTTCATCCCGCTGGTCCTCTTCTTCATCCTTCTGGGCTTGAGGCAGAAGAAACCAGCTATTCCCGTCAAGGAAGGTAAGAAACAAATGGATGTAAAGAACATCTAAAAGGGGTGTGAGCACCTGATTCAAGTAGATTGGTATTGTAAATATACATTATGTTCAACACATCGGTGTGTCATCCTTTAAACAATGTATTTGAATCACAAAATGCAGGTTTATTTTGGCTGCTGCATGCCTATCAGTCCATTTTGAAAGATACCAGCAGTAGCGCAAATATAAATTTGAGGTCAGTTTGATGTAAATTTAGTTTGTTGAGCCATATCTATCAAACTCAGTGGTAATCATAGAGTTTGTGCCATTCTTCCTTCCTTTTGCACTAAGCTAGTGGTTATGATAAAGTAGGGGTTTCTGTAATATTTTCTCAAATTCCCATAAAATAATGTGTATTTGGTGGATGGAACCATGAAAACATAATTCCACAGATGAGTTTTTGGAAATGTTTGAATATGCTGGTCTGAAAGAAACACTAAACTTTGTGGGTATGCTGAATGGAAATATGAAATGGTAGCAGGTAACATACAAAGTTCGTTACCCATCCTGAACAAATCAATTGCTTATGTTGTAATGAAAATAGTATAGCTGTTTTAGATTTAAAAATCAAATACAAGAACGTGTTGAAAATAATACATCTTAATTGGGGGTGTCGAAGGAAGGGAGGAGTGGTGGTGTATACTGGTGTGGAATCATCTTTTTGCCTTGTGCTGACCACCAGTGGTCTGCCGGTTCACAAGCCACCCTCCGCAGCTATTTTCCATGGAAAGTTCATTCCTTCTGTTGTCTTCGACATGTAAAAAGAACCTCCACTGCTGAGTCATCTTGGCCTAGATATGCATGCTGTCAAAGGTTTTAGCTAGTGTTGCACAGAACTGCCATGCATTTAAAGGAGGTGAACGCACACCTCCGCTGATCCGCTTGAGAGAGCTTGGTTGCCAAGATGCATTTTGGCTTGCATGTTGAGCTCTAGTTTGTGTCCTTAAGTTCACATTTTAGTTGTGTTTTAGTGCTGTCCCTAGTTCACATTTTGTTCATGTTTTAGTCTTTTGTCAAAGCACTGTCATAATTTGTGGTCGTTGTAGCAAATAATTTATTTTGATGCTTTTTTTCCCCCTTTTCTTTTGACTTTACCTGTCCTTGTTCCTCTTTCTTTCAATGTGTTTCTGTTTCTGTGGCTATGCTCTCTTTCCTGTGCATGATGCATGTTCTCTGTATTTTGGATGGACCAGTGTGTAAGTTTTTTTTTTTTCATCCCTATCCCCAGTCCTGGCTGACTGACTGACTCATTCATTAAAATTTTAATCTTTCATGTTTTCCCTGATGTGTTCATCCTGTCTCGAGGGTGGCATCTGGCGGAGGGCATGTGGCGTGCTGGTGTGACTGTGTGCACTTTACATGTGTGACCTCTGGCTCATGAGTACTTTTTATGTGTGTGCACACATATAAACATTTGATAGTGCTTGGATGTGCAGATGTAAATGTCTGAGTGTGCGAAACATAATATCCACCTCCATCTGTGAGTGTGTTCCTCTCCACCTCCTCTTGGGTGCTATGTGCTGTGTTCTGTTTCATCCATTCACAAGAGTATTGAAGTGAATGAGACGGGCTCTGTCATCTCCAGAGTGCACATCCTAGTAGACAATGCACTAAAAAAGAAAAAAAAATGTATGCACCTGTGTTAGGGCTGCAGAATACAGCTGAATACTGCAGAATATTAGAATTACTGCATGATTTATATAATTTATTCTTCAGAATGAAGAAATATTCAGTATTTTGTAGGAGAGCATGATTTGCTCAAGATGCTTAGGATTTGCTCTGATTTAATAAAATATTTTCCTTGGAAGTGCTGTCTAGAACAACGTCCAGCCCTCTGAAATATAGAAATTGCATTCACCAATAATAACATTGTATGATGTTTTTGATTAAATTCTGCAGCCCCAGCCTGTGTGTTCGTCTGTTTATGTTGTTGCATATATTTTGAAACTGAATTCCTTTCTGACTCCATCTAACTGACACTGTGGTTTAAAGTTGGTTTAATTCACCATTTGCAAGATATCTGCAAGTCCTAACTTCCATAGCTGCTCCTACTATGATGAAAAAACCTTCCAGATGAGCTCCACTATAATCCATCTGCAAATTACTGCAAGCGGTAATTGATTTTGCAGAATACCATAAAAAAAAGTCTGTTACAGTTTTGCCAACAACACCATTTCCCATTTTACCATTAATCACCATTTCCCCATGCATCAGATTTGTCTACCAGCCTATCTAGCATTATTGTACACTCCATAAAGGCTGCTTGTCTTTGCCCTCAGATGGGTGTGGGTGCAATTTCAGAGCTCAGTTTTGGAGGAAATAAGCCAGTTAATAACTGGTGATGATTTCTTTAATATTGTGCAAACTGTGAACTGTGATCTTTGCATTGCATTCCATACAGTTCCTACTGCAAATAGTAGGCCCTGTCTGGAATGTCTTCTCAACCATCCAGGTGAACTAATTCTGAACTACTCCTCTGGTTGATAGATGTCAATTTAACGCTTGGTTCACACTTAAGACGTGAACCACAATATCAATATTATCCAGTTTATTGGCAAGAAAGGGAATAGATGGCACTGAATTTACCTCACTCTAATTTACATATTGGGCATTGAGGGGATACTCATTCAGAGTGACTGTAGGGAGTTAGCATAGG
This sequence comes from Lampris incognitus, assembly GCF_029633865.1. Taxonomy (NCBI): domain Eukaryota; kingdom Metazoa; phylum Chordata; class Actinopteri; order Lampriformes; family Lampridae; genus Lampris; species Lampris incognitus. Next base: position 127,092,510 of record NC_079211.1, read on the forward strand.
TGCGGGTTTAGTGTTGTGTGAAAAGATACTTGGATAAACATATTAAAGCTTCACTTTCACTCAGCTTTTCTCTTAGAAATCCACCATGCGCTCACCAAGGCTTCTCTATACACTCATCACTCATCCCACTAATATTGGAATAGATATGCTAAGAAAATGTATATCCCATTATTTATTTGATATAGACATTACAAAGTTGTGAGTAGTTACAGTTAATGTTACAATACATAAGTTTAAAAATAAATATTTCTGTGTTTGTAGAATAGACCTTTTCAAATAGAGTGTGAGGTGAAGTCATAACTTACAGAATAAATGATGGAAATGTCAATAAAACATTTTGTTATTCCTGGAGCTTTTTTTCCCTATTAAAACACTTCTATAGGATGTGGGTACAGTGTTCTCCTAAAGAAAAGACTAATCTGGATTTGGATTAGACAAGTGTGGGTCCCTCTAAAACTTTAATAGCCTATTTAGTTTTCAAGGGCCAGAGTAGCTAGATAGTGTCAGCAATTTAAGTTTCTATTCCAGGATAAAACCTGTAGGGGGGAAAGGGGTCAGTTTAAACTGTTGGATGCAGGTCATTACTTGAATGCTGAAACTATGTGCATCTGGCATCAAAAAAGTTTTTAAAAGTACAAAAAGTTTTACAAGCATTGCGAGCATATTGTAAGAACAAACTACCCAAACTCAACAGAGGAATTAAGCTAGTTTTTAGCTGTAAAGTGGTGGATAGCCTGGAGGAGGCAAGTTTCATTCCTCCAGAGAGGAAACTAAGCTCTAAAACTGCATACTATCCATCTTTCTCACCTCGCACCCATCTACTCAGTTCATTTTTGTCTGTACTTGTTAAAGGGATGGGTAGCTGATATGAGTGAGAGATAGCCGGAGGACAATGGAGAACGAGTGTGTTTTGCTCCTCTCTCCGTGGGTGGATAAATCCACCACCAGCGGAGACAACGAAAGAGAGAGAAAGAGAGACTTACAGTAGCCATGGAAACATGAGCGGTTGTGTTTTAGAAAGAGCTGAAATCTTACATTTTCCCCCCCTCTTTCTTTCTGTGTGAAAGCCTGTCCGGCCAACATTTTTGGACATGTAACCCAGTGAAGTATTTGGGTTTACAGAATGAAGGGTTAAACAAGATAAAATTATTAACTAAAGATTATGGTTAATATTTTCATATGATTTGAGGAGCGATTTCATTTTATATTATGCAGTTGCATTATAGCTGAGCTACTTATTGATTTCAGACGTTTTTACCTTTATAAATAATGAAGGACTTTTATTTTGAAAGCAGGAAGTACGTTTTCTAGTTGCACATGCATGATCCGGTTTGAGCCGGTTGAACCAGAGTGTTGCTTGCTGGTGAAATAAACGCGAGTTTATTTCTGTCAACAGAGTTGAGCAGAACGATTGAGAAACGAATTAGAAAGTATTGTATTCAATAGTAAAGTGAAGTATATAAACCACAGAACGCAAGGACGCTGGAAACCTCGGTTTCATTTTTTCTTTTGTGTGTGCCTTGCTGGGACTCGGTAAGCTAAAGCTAAGCTAGGCTAGCTAGCTGCTTTTCATTGCTAGATCTCCACGTTAGTATGGTGGATCGTTTTAACTTAACTTCGTGCAAATATGTCATAAGTAATTAATGTAGTATGTTTATAAGATGTTGTATGTTAGATATGGAACCGTTTGGGAAGGTTAAAGAGTGAATTTAATAGTACTATTTGCATATTACTGCAATCGGAAATAGGCGGAAATTAATTCACTGTGTGTTGTTGGACCTAGCTAAGGTTGGTTAACGTAGCCAACTGTCGCCATACTGTTGCCATACATGGTTATGGGTCACCATTTAGCAGTATGTTGAATAGTTCCAGATAATATAGTTTATATATTAGATATTACTATATAATTTGATAATATGTATTTGAATTGAACACTTACATGAATGTATTGTGTTCAGCAGTACATTGTTGAATTTAGAGTGAGTGATTGTGTTGGAGAACAAACAGAATAGAGAAGAGCTGAACCTGTTTCTGTACAGGTCAGGTCTTTTGATTCCATCAAGAACCACCACAGGGACGATTCCGATCTCAATAGATGGCGAGCTACCCAAATTGGATTTCCAGGATTGCGGATCAACCTACTAGAACAGGAATTTGACCACCATCGGCCTTGTAGGACTGTGCCAGTCAGACTGAGTGGCACAGTGACACATACGTGCACATCATCCTGAGACATTCTCAGATTCCAAGAGCTCTTAGAAAAAACTGACTTGACTAGATCTGATCCCAACAGGTCAGATTCGGATTCCACCTTCGACTCCAGACTTTGGACACTTTAAAATTCATACAAAGAGACATTCACAGCATTTTATTTTTGGCCCCTTTAATATTTTCTATATATAGTACATGTATATATATTGTTGCATAATTTACATACAAGGTTGCAAAGTTGCAAAGTAAAAGTAGTAACCTTGAAATCAGGTGTGGTCGTGGTTATTGTACTTACCTCATACCTTACTCCTTACGAACCTAGTTTATTCTAGAGCACCTACGTCAACCAAGAGTGGGTTACATACAGATATGAGAAAAATATCATTAGGCCATTTTGTGCGGCAGCATGATGAAAGCCCTATTTATTCAACCTTGACATCTGGGAGCATCTCCTGCTATCATCTATTGTCTTCTCAGTGATGGCTCTCTGCATTTCTAACTCTTCATGTCTCTTTCTTCTCCTTCTTTGAGCCTCCTCATCCTCCTCGAATGTACGGCGCTCCCAACCTTCCTCTACTTTTTGATCCTCATCATTCCCCTCACTTTTTCTGCAACATCGATCTCTCCATTCCTCTGCATACCACTTCTTTTTCATCCCTTTCATGTTCTTGTCTCTTTTATCATCCCTGTCTATACACACCAATGCCCCTCTCGCTACATCCGACCAACCTTTCCACTCTGTTTCACTGTTATTCTGTGTGTCCCCATCTCTTGCCGTTTCTCCTTTTCTCTCTTTATCATCTGTCTCTACTTTTTATTTTCTTTCCTTGTTCCCTCCATCCTGTCCAGCCTTCTATAGTGCGGCCCCCCTGACCTCAGCAGGCATCATCCCCATCATGCAGTCGCTGTGTCCAGACGGACAAAGGGACAAGTTTGGTTTCCTTCAGTACAAGAACTCCACGTGAGTTGGCTGTTATTATAAGTTAGCCGCTGAGGATATGCTACATGATTTTAACAATGTTAAATGAAAATTGACTTTTTCTTTCACCTTATTAGCTCATTTTCCCAATCATATTATGATGCACCTGTTCAACCACTTATGCTGAAAATTTTATTTTTTATACATTTTACATCAAAATATAATCATCTTAACTTCCGCAGCCAAGTTTTATTATTGCATCACCATGTCCAAGCTTCAGTGCTTCAGTGTTGTTGACATAATTGTTGGCGGCAAGTAGTCCTCCATGATAGAATGTAGACTAACGTTAGCATCCAGTTCTCGGTCGCTGTAATTCTCCATGTTTGTTATGGCACACCAACTTTTGCAATATCCAAACAAATCCTAAAGGATCAAATCACATCCCTCCCTACATTTTGTCACACCCTAATATCCTGTTTTACCTGGAAATATGTCACATTACAGAAGCAAGATATGCTCTGAATGACTTTTTACATTGTCTTTAAAGCGTAATTATAGCCCCAACTTGACCCTGTTGGCTGATTTTCAAGATCATGGAGACTCTGCATTGATCTATATAAAATAGGTCAAGTCACCATGGACAGTCAGTACACATTATTATTTTGTCATTTTGTGTGTGTGTGTGTTGGTGGGTGCGGGTGCGTGTGTGTGGGTGGGAGGTTGGGTTAAGATCCAAATTGCTTGTTCCCCAATTGAGTCTACAACCAGTCAAAGCCATCATGATTATATCAAACATTTTTGATTTTCACGACTTAAATCAGGACAGCTCTTCACATGTTCATGTAGTGTGAGCTAGTGAATGACAAAATATTAAGTGTGTGTGCCTCCAAGATTGGAAATGAGAAATTTGCAAATTTCAATCGTCAAGTGTGCGATGCCTCGTCTTATTCACAGTAAACGATTATATTATCATGTAGTCTGTTCTGAGCTCTGGAGGACTCTATGGCTGATGTTTGGTTGTCTAACATTAGTATACACACAGGATCACAGACACCCACATACATGCACCTGAAAACTTTAGGTTACTTCTGTAACCCCGGTTCTCTGAGTACCATGAGAGAGATGTCTCACTATGGGATACGCCCCCTCGCATATTCACAGAAGCACTTGTAACATTACGCCAGGCCTGATTGGCTGGCAGTCATGACGTCTGTGTGAGTGCCCTGCGCCTTATATATGACTGACGCAGCGTCACTTGTCATTCAAAACAAGCACACCTCTTCTTGCTTCACCCCAGCAGCAAGAAGGGCAGTCTGGTGAGACATCGCACTCGTGCTACTCAAAGAACCGGGGTTACAGAAGTAACCTAAAGTTCTATTTCATTCGTTTCGATGTCTCACTATGGGATATGGAGACTCCCGTATTGCCAGACAAGCTTATCTCAATGACTGACCACCAGCCCCCCCCCCCCCGCCCAGAAGAAGTGTGTGGATGAGGCAGGTCCACTGAGGAACCAACGCTCAGGACAGCATGAGCAAGGCTTGAAGATGTAACATCCAACTTATAAAACCTTGCAAATGTGAGGGGCGATGACTAGCTAGCTGCAGCACAGATATCCTGGATAGAGACCCCCCCCCCCTAAACAGGGCTAAGTACTCATACACAGTGTCCTGAAATGCGAACCTTAAATATTTCCTGTGTGAACCAATCCCCGGGCGTACCAAGCATATCAGGGCTGTGTGAGTGAGCATGTGAAACTTGTATCTCCCGAGATACAAGAGATATGAATGCCACCCCCCCCTCTTTGGGACCAGGAAATACCTCGAATAAAGACCCTCTAGCCTCTGCTGGTGTGGCACTATTCGTATGGCGTTTTTGTTTAACAAGGCAGATATTTCTTCCTGTAACGGGAAGCAATGAAGCCCTTGAAACGAGGAGGCGCTGTGGTGAATTGAAGTCTGTAGCCAATGGCTATTGTCTTCAACACCCATTTTGACACCGTGCAAGTTTTCCTGTGAAGATACAGGTGAGTGAAGTTCTGTCTGATCTATACGATCACTGGGAACCTCTTTTAACTGTACGACGCTTCCCGTTAGCGGCTGACAATGGTCGGTACACCCGGGTACTACTGCGCATGCGCGAACTGATAGACTCGGGACAGCCATCCTGGGCTGTTTCACCCCAGGGAGGGCATTTGCCCCCTCTGGTAGTATTAAAGGGGGAACACTATGTTTTGCAACTTTGTGTTTATCTTTTTCCCTTTTGGAAAAAAAAGCGATACTTCACCCTCAGCTGTGTGCCCGGATGTGTCAGTGAATGAACATTTATTTTCACAGTGTGTATGTGAGTGCTCATGAGACTTGAATGTGGCTTTGAACAATCCCACATTTGAACTGAGTCTCGTCTCCTCTTGGCTGGGATGCACAAACTGAGCTCCGGCCCCGCACGCCACTGAGAGAGAGGGTTGGCACTGGGGGATTCCTCCCCGGACACACTGGAACGCTGTACTGTCAGGGAACAGGGGACGGCTGGCACGTCCACTTTCCATGGGAAACAGAGCTGTAAAGCTTCATCTTCTTTTTTTCTTTGCCTTGCATCTCCTTTGCATGCAAGCTAGAGTGGAGCCAAATATGCCATCAGGGACAACTAGTATGTCCAAGATGTCCCCCTTCTCTTTATCCAACAAGTTTGTCAGATAGAGCCATCTTGCCCTCTCCTGCAGTACCAACACTGACATACACTTCCCCGTAGTCTGGACAGTGCATCGCTGGAAACGCAGACAGAGATCCGCAATCGTGGTAATCTCATCCCACACAGAAGTGTCGGGTACCTAGGTCATGTCGTTGAAAAGCTCCACTTGGTAGGCAGACAACATGGAGGTGATGTTGAGTTCTCTCACCGTCAGGGCTGCCACCTTGTAAGCTCGCTCATCCATGGCGGACTGGAAGCGGTCGGCTTTGGCGGTGGTCTGGATGATGTAGCCGACAACCGTGGGTGGAGGTGGGCTGCCACCAGTGGCTTCATGGGCGACATGCGGGCCATGATATGTTTATTCATCCCTTCAAAATCCAGGGAAAATGCCCCTTGAATGGGGGTCTTGCTGGAGTATGAATTTTCTTTCCATGAGACGGTGACTTCTTCCAGGAGCTTGGGGAATACCGGGAGAAGCTGTCTCATGGACCGCTTGGCCTTGGGCAATTTCTCCCTTCATAGCGGGACCGGAGAGTCTCCGCAAGGACAGTGGGCCATGGGATTCCCAGTCTCTCTGCAGGGCATTTACACACGTCATGCATGTCAGTGCTAGGTGGAGGCTGAGCAGCCTCACCCTCACCTTTAGCAGCGGGCAGGCATGGAGAGCTGGGAATCTAAGCCGGGGGAACGAAGGAAGAACTATCCTCGTCATCCTCCTCCGACACCTGAAAATCTTCGCTCTCTGATTCTCCGTCCTCCTCAACCACACTGAGCTGGGGTTCCTCAGGGGTGGGACCGGTGAGAATAGAGTCCTTATCCGAGAGGCTAGCCTGGCGGGCAAGTCTTCAGCAGGGGCTCTTAGCCATGAAGTGAGCGCAGTGAGCGCATGAGCCTCAGTTGAAGCAGCTCGGGCATGTTCCAGCCCGAGACACGTGGAGAAGACCTGGGGTGTGTCTTTGCTTGAAATTTTGTTTCTGCAGGTACACAGGTGGGGTGAATCACCTTGCTCCAAGGTGGGAAGCACCTTGGCAGCTGTATCCATTTAGCTAGCGTGCTAAATTTAAAATAATTATCTGGAGTGAAAATCTCGTTAGCTAGCTCCAACGATGGGCAAGGGGTGACCCAGATAGCAAAATTGCTGTAGCCCGGACCCGTCCCACACCCGACACTTTCATCCAGCCCACATACCACGTGGAATGAGGGCACTTGGGTGGTCCGCTCCTGTTTGCCAGATCTGGGCCAGAACCAAGCCATAGCAATGCTGCACGTGCCACATATTTGTCAAAGGTGGCCCATATTTGTTTTGTGATATTTGGGCCATATTCACCATTTACCACACGGACCACTTCAGGGTCACATCCAGATTACATGTTGCTGAGAGCACTGCATCTTTGCCAAAAAAGGTCCACATTTGATTTGGCATATTTGGGCCATATTTGCTATTATACATGTGGGCCACTTCAGGCTCACATCTATTTTGTCAGGGCCAGAAGAAGGCCATCAGTGCCGCATCATTGCCTGAAGTGGCCCACATCCGGATGCTATCTGGGGAGGTGACCGCAGGTTCCTGGTATCATTAGCTTGCTCAGAGTAGCAAAGTTAACGTGCTAGCTAGCTTGTAGAAGCAGAAATACTCCACTGTTTCGGGACAGGCCAGAGTAAAAAGCTACCAATGGTGAAGGCAGTCGTAACGGTATCTCAGCAGTTAGTGTCCAGCGACAGAGGTGTCTGCTCTGGTCTGAGGACAGTTTAGTTTAGATACGGGTGACAGTGGCTTGCTTCTGAAGTGAGAAGAGGTGATTGAATGACGAGTTCTTCTTCTTCTTCTTCTTCCTCCTCCTCCTCCTCCTCCTGGTGGCAACTAGCGTTTAACGTGCATTACCGCCACCTACTATGCTGCAGTGTGGGCCAGAGTACTAACGGATGAATGGCAAGAAAAACAAACAAAAAGCAATAATAATATTAAATAATAATAATATCACTAGAGCCGCTTCATTATGCCAATTTCTTTTAAGAACACAAACAATGGTTTATATCCCCCCCCAATACTGAATCAATTCTTAAGATTAAATACTTCCATCCCAGATGTCTTGAGTTCCTTCTTCTGCTTTTCTCTATGTGTTGAGTATTTCTGGCAGTGACAAATAACATGCTCAACAATTTCTTCTGATCCACATTCACAAAGTCTTGATGGATGCCTCCCTAATAGGTGCATTGTTCCATTTAATCTTGTGCGTCCTAACCTCAATCTTGAAATGACTGCTTGTTCCCTAGAATTTTTCCCTACTGATATCCTCTCTCCCACTTTTGGTTTTATTTTATACAAACGACGGCCTTGTTTCCCTCATCCCATAACTTTTGCGAAGCAATCATGATTTTGCTCCTTATTATTGTTTTAATGTCAGTTTTGCTGAAGGGCACCTTCATGACTCTGTCCTGCTTCAGGGCTTGTGTTCAGCCAGTGAATCCACCATGTCATTCCCCTCTATACCCCTATGAGCTGGAATCCACAGAAACCGAACTGCTGTCTCTGCTTGATGTAGTCAGAATAGTATCTCATAGATTTCGTGGATGATATCTGGTCTGCACTGAGATGACATGGACTGTAATGATACCAGAGCAGACAATGAATCTGAACACACTTTTTAAGCTTGTTTTGCTCTATCCACTGTAATACCAATGCAATAGCCAATATCTCAGTTGTATATACTGTTAAGTAATCTGGTGTTCTTTCCTTGATATGTATGTCTAACTCTGGGATAACATAAGCAAGTCTTGTGTTTCCTTTTATAGGTTCCTTTGATCCATCTGTATATATTGGAGTGAATGACTGATGTATTGTGTTTAATCTGCTGTCCACTATCTCTGCCCAATTACCTATTCCTTTCACTCTTCATTCAAAACTATGCGTTTTTTGGTTTTGCGCGCCCCCTGGTGTTAGGAAGACCGTGGTTGGAACGGCACGATCCCCACATCTCCTGGTCTACTGGGCGGATTTGGGGTTGAACGTTGCGTGTCATGCCAACTGCCTTCGCTCCGCCCACTCCCCGTCCAGCGGCCTCAGACCCGTGCCTCCTCCCACGGATCTCACTGGTGTGCCTCCCATTTATCACGATTTAGCCCCTGTATTCAGTAAGGACAGTGCACTTTCCCTCCCCCCTCACCGTCCCTATAATTGCGCCATAGATCTCTTTCCCGGTGCCGCCCTTCCCACCGGTCGGTTGTATAACCTCTCCGTCCCGGAGAAGGAGGCTATGCGCAATTATATCAAGAGTCACTGGCCTCAGAAATCATAAGGCCCTCGTCTTCCCCGGTGGCAGCGGGCTTCTTTTTTGTGGCAAAGAAGGAGGGCAGCCTGAGGCCTTGCATAGATTATCGAATGTTAAATGACATCACGGTGAAAAATAAATATCCACTCCCCCTTATGAGTTCCACGTTCGAGCCACTCACTCACGCCACGGTGTTCACTAAGCTAGACCTGCGCAGCGCGTACCACCTGGTGCGCATCCGGGAAGGGGATGAATGGAAGACGGCCTTCAACATCCACCTAGGGCATTTCGAGTACCTCGTTATGCCCTTCGGCCTCACCAACGCCCCGGCCGTCTTCCAGGCATTGGTCAACGACGTGCTCCGAGACATGCTGAACACGTTCGCGTGTTCTCCAGGACTGAGGAGGAACACCACCAGCATGTCCGCCTGGTCCTCCAGCGGCTACTGGAGAACAGCCTCTTCGTGAAGGCCGAGAAGTGTGTTTTCCACTCCGCCTCCGTGGAGTTCCTTGGCCACATCGTGGAGAAGGGGCTCGTCCGCACCGACCCCAGGAAGACCCGAGTGGTGGAGGAGTGGGCACGGCCCACCAACAGGACGCAACTCCAGCGCTTCCCGGGGTTTGCAAACTTCTACCGGCGCTTCATCAGGGGGTTCAGCCGTGTGGCCGCCCCCCTCACTGCACTCACCTCCACCCTCCGCCCCTTCTCCTGGACCTCGGAGGCAGAGGCCGCCTTCGCGGCCCTGAAGAGGCTGTTCACAACGGCTCCGGTGCTCGCCCACCCGGACCCGTCCAAGCAGTTCATCATGGAGGTGGACGCATCGGACACGGGCATCGGAGCCGTCCTCTCCCAGCGGTCGGAGGAGGACCAGAAGATCCAACCGTGCGCCGCCTTCTCCCGGCGTTTCAGTCCTGCGGAGAAGAACTACGACATCGGCAACAGGGAGTTGCTGTTGATTTTGAAGTCATCCTGTGTCTGTCTGCCTTGGGATTCGCCACACGGGTCGGGTTCTGGTGCACGAGCATAACACCTCTTCCATAAAGCCCGATCATCAGCAAACAGTCACTTCCCAATGGCATAATTTACATCAGCAAATACGTCATTAATCATAATAGAAAAAAGGATTGGGCTGATAGCATTGTCCTGAGGAGTTCTGTTATCTAGCCTGTATTTATTACATAATGCTGTTGAATAAATCTATCAAATAAAAAAAGCTTAATCCAATTAAAAGTTATTCCCATTTTTTCTAACTTGATCAACAATCCCTCTTTTCATACCATATCATAAGCTTTCTCTAAATCAAAGAATACTGCCATCACTGATTCATTATTACCTTGGGCTTTTCTCATTTCAGTTTCCAGACAAACTACTGGATCCATTGTTCCTCAACCTTTCCTAAATCCACTCTGATAAGGGGATAATAACCCTCTAGTTTCTATATAAAATGTCATTCTCTCTATAATAATCCTTTCCATTATTTTCCCCACATGTGAAGTGAGTGCAATTGGTCTGTAGCTTGTTGGACTTGTTGGGTCTTTTCCTGGTTTTATTATGGGTATAATGACAGCCTTGTTCCAACTGGTAGGTAGCCTTCCCTCTTCCCAAACTTTATTATATATTTCTAGAAGCTTCATTTCTGTCTTGAGTTCCTAAATGTTTTAGCATTATATAACATATTTGATCTTTCCCTGGAGATTTCTGGTCAGTTTTTGCTATAGCTCTCATTTCCTGTATAGCAAAAGGTGCATCCAATGCACTTGTGCTCTCCTGATCTTGCAAAACATCTGAGTATTCTTGTCTAGTTGCTTCCCTCCCTAGTTTCCCCTCCTGTTAGGTTGTTATAACTATGGATTTTGGTGAATGTCTTACCTAATATTTCTGCTTTATCTTCCTTTGACATGGCTGTTTCATCTCCCTCTACTAGTACTGGGTACTGCCACTCTCTTCTGATTCCCCTAATCTTATCATTCCCCAAACATCACCTGTAGGTGTTGATCTACCTAGCTTGTTACTTCTTGTCAACTTCTTTTCTTTGCTTCCTTCAAAGTTTTCCTTGCTTGTGCCTATGCCCTTTTATATTCAATTAGTTTTTGGAAATTATGGGTTCTTTTTAATACTTTAAAATCTCTGATCCTTCCTTTAATGGCTTTACTGCATTCTTCATTCAACCACGGGACTGCCTTCCTCCAAATTTTCCCTTTGCTTCTGGGAATTGATAGATTTTCTGCTTTTAGTACAATTTCCCTAAACTTTCCATCAACTTGTTCTATATCCTGACTCAGGTCTATGTCATTACATTCCCTCTCACATAAATATTCGAAGTGATCCCTCTTTGCTTTACTAAATATCCACCTTGGCTCTCTTTTCTCCACCCTTATTTCCTGGTCTGTCTCTATTTTACTAAATATTGGCTAATGGTCACTACTGACTGTTGAGTCTTCCCATAATTCCCAATCACATATCCCTGCCACCTCTCGTGATACCAGTGTTAAGTCTAGTGCTGAGCTGTTACCTGTGTGTACATCTATCCTTGTCCCTCACCCATCATTAATGCACACCAAGTTATTATCATCCACCAGTTGCTCAATGAATTCCCTGTTTGGATGTCTTTTTCCCTCCCCATAACATGCTATGTGAATTAAGATATGATTTGTAACTGTCCTTGGATCTGCTTTAACTTGTTCATATCTACTTTTCTGCAAGGGTTATAATAATTTATGATGGTGAATTGACCTTCATTTGTTCATATTTCCACTACTATATATTTCCCCTCTGTCCCTTTTCTAGCAAACCTAAATGGTACATTTTCCTTAATAAATGTCGCACACCCCCACCTGTCCTCTCTTCCCTATCACACCTCACAGCAGTATAGCTGAAAATTCTAAAATCAAGATTTGGTTTTAACCATGTCTCTTGTACACAAACAACTTCCGGTGTACTTGATAGTTGGTCAATAAAGTTTTTAAATTATTGTCCGTTTACCACCAAGCTTCTTGCATTCCACTGTAATAAAATAATCACACTTGTGTTAACCAACCTATGCTGACCCTTGGCTTCCCTGAGGTGAGAAATTACCTCAGTGCTCACACTGAGGTCATTTCTCACCTCCTCCCATGTCAGTTCACTGATATTCAGATGGTTGGCTGCAGGTTTTACTATTATTTGTATACTTTCTGTTTTTGATTTTGTTTCCATTGTAGTATTTATCACTCCTGCAATGAAAGTGACTAATCTCTTGAGATCAACCCACACTTTACCCCCTTTTGGCTCTTGAAATCAATTTTATTTGTATAGCCCAATATCACAAATTACAAATTTGCCTCAGTGGACTTAACAGCAACACAACATCCTGTCCTTAGACCCTCTCATTGGATAAGGAAAAACTCCCTAAAAACCCCTTTAACAGGGAGAAAAAATAGGAAAAAACCTCAGGGAGAGCAACAGAGGAGGGATCTCTCTCCCAAGACGGACAGCGTGCAATAGGTGTTTTGTTCACGCAATTTACATAATATAACATTGAAAGAGGATAACATAATTATAATGGGAATTACAATTACAATGGAGGGAGGCAAGAATTGGTGTAATATGGTCAAATTTCCTAGTTTTAGTTAGGATTCTAGCAGCAGCATTCTAAACCATCTGAAAACTTTTAGTACTAGAATGTGGCAGACCTGAGAACAGAACATTACAGTAATCAAGTCTGGATGAAACAAATGCATGTATTAGAATCTCTGCGTCAGCCATGGAGAGAACAGACCGAATTTTAGATATGTTACGTCAACGAAAAAAAGGCAGTCTTGGTGATTTCTTTAATGTGCTTATCAAAGGAAAGGCTGGAATCAAACGTAGCACCAAGATTTTTGGCTGCCACACTTTGTGAAACCACAGAGTTGCCGATTGTTATCGTTACTTGATCAAATTGGTGTCTGTGTCTAGCAGGGCCAATGACTAGCATCTCGGTTTTATCTGAGTTTAAAAGCAGAAAGTTAAGTGACATCCAGTTTTTCACAGTAGCCAAGCAGGCCTCTAAGTTAGTGATTTGAGTATGATCATCAGCCCTTATAGGCACATACAACTGAGTATCATCAGCATAGCAATGGAAATTTATTCCGTAACTGCGTATAATTTGGCCAAGAGGTGTAATGTAAAGAGAGAAAAGTAGAGGGCCAAGTACTGAGCCCTGAGGCAAACCATATTTAATGTCAGAAAATTTTTATATTGTGGCAGGATGAGGAAAAAACACAGGAGACGAAGGCGAGTTTGCTGTTTATTCCTCAGCTCCAAAACCAAAACTAAAGCAGGAACAACCCTGCACCAGCAAGCCCGGGAACGTAAACCACGCCCCCAGCTCACAGTCCTGCTTGATGAGAGGCATAGCCCCTAGCGTCCGCCACACAGCCCCCCCCCCCCCCCGAACGCCCAGAAGGGACTCCTGGATAGAAAATGAGTGTCTCACTGGAGGCTTAAGCAGCCTGCCATAACGTCCCTCAGCTGAAACAGTAGGTGAAACACTGTCCAAAGTCGGCTGAGAAGCAGAACGCTGAACCTGTGAAGACACTGCTGGGGTCCTGGAAGGAGGACGACCCCGACGGGGAACCTGGGCCGGAAACACAACTTCGCCTGCCAAGCTGTGCGCCGGTTTAAGCCTATCAAGCGTGACACGCTCCCTACGCCCACCCATATCCAGCACAAAACCCTTAGGGACCCGTCTCAAGAACCAGAAATGGGCCATCGTATGGGGGTTGGAGGGGCGAGCGGTGAGCATCATGCCGTACAAAAACAAAACGAGCCGACATGAGCTCCGCAGGCACGAACGACCGCGGAAAACAATGGTGAACGGGGCCTGGAACTCGAGTGCTGTCGGACAAAAAAGGATAAACGGCCGGACGGGGTCGAGGAGCGGAACTCCCAGGCAAAAATTCCCCAGGGACGCGGAGCGGCTGACCGAGCACCAGGTCAGCGGGTGACGCGTCGAGGTCCTCCTTAGGAACCGAACGCAACCCGAGCATAACCCAAGGTAAACGATCCACCCAGTTACCATCCGAGAGCGCAGCACGCAGCGCTGCCTTGAGCGACCGGTGAAAACGTTCACACAAGCCGTTAGCCTGAGGGTGATATTCGGTAGTGCGGTGTACATGCACACCCAAGGATCGCGCAAGCGCCGACCAGAGCTCTGACACGAACTGGGGGCCCCTGTCTGAGGTGATATCTGACGGAGCGCCGAAACGGGCGACCCAGGAGGAAAGAAAAGTGCGTGCAACATCCGAGGGTGTTGTGGAGGACAGAGGGACAGCCTCTGGCCACCTGGTGGTCCGATCCACCATTGTGAGCAGGTGCGTAAAACCCTGTGAAGAAGGTAGAGGGCACACCAGGTCCACATGCACGTGGTCGAAACGTCTGGCCGGGATCGGAAACGGTTCTAGGGGCGACTTAGTGTGCTGGTGGACCTTAGCGCGCTGGCACGCTATACATGCAGCGGCCCACCCCTTTACGTCCTTGCGGAGGCCAGGCCAGACGAACTTGGAACCGACCAACTTCACCGACGCCCGAACTCCAGGGTGCGAGAGGGAGTGAATCGAATCGAAAACTCGACGGCGCCAGGCCACTGGAACAACGGGGCGGGGACGGCCGGTGGAGACATCGCAGAGGAGGGCAGGACTGCCTTCCTGCATCACAGCGTCCTCTAGCTTGAGACCGGTACGCGTTGACCTAAGGGCAAGGACGTCCGGGTCGCTGGGCTGGTCGGCAGCCATAGCGGAGAAATCCACACCGAGGTGCACAGGACACACAAGCACACGCGACAGACAATCAGCAACAGGGTTGGACTTCCCGGCCACATGCTGAATGTCCGTTGTGAACTCGGAGATTGCCGCTAGGTGGCGCTGCTGACGAGCAGACCACGGCTCAGTCACCTTGGACATGGCGAAAGTCAGCGGTTTATGATCCACATAAGCCGTGAATGGGCGACCCTCCAGCAGGAAGCGGAAATGCCGGGTTGCAAGGTGCAGTGCCAGCAACTCCCGGTCAAAAACATTGTACTTGCGCTCGCTATCTTGCAGTTTGCGGCTAAAAAATGCGAGTGGCTGCCACGCATTCGCCACACGCTGTTCAACCACAGCCCCCACGGCTATGTTAGATGCATCGGTCGTTTAAGCTATGGACGCCGTGGGTGTGGGATGGGCGAGGAGGGCAGCGTTAGCCAGGGCGCACTTAGCTCCGTCAAAGGCCTGGACCCGTTCGGGAGTCCAGTCGACAGGGTCGTTAGCCTTCTTAAGCCGCAGGGCTTCGTAAAGTGGCTGAAGGAGGTGGGCAGCGCGAGGGAGGAAACGGTTATAGAAATTCACCATGCCCAAGAATTCCTGCAATGCCTTAACGGAGACCGGGCGGGGAAATTCCGCCACCGCTTGCACCTTAGAAGGCAACGGGACCGCGCCTTGCGGCGAAATGCGGTGACCCAAGAAGTCAATCACCGGCAGTCCAAACTGACACTTGGCCGGGTTGACTATCAGGCCGTGTTCGTCCAAACGACGGAAAACCTGTTTCAGGTGCGCCAGGTGCTCTTCAGCTGACGGACTGGCCACTAATATGTCATCGAGATAAACGAACACGAAATCAAGGTCACGCAACACCGAGTCCATCAGCCTCTGAAAGGTTTGCGCAGCCCCCTTCAAGCCAAAAGGCATGCGCATGAACTAAAAAAGCCCAAATGGGGTGATCACTGCTGTCTTGGGCACGTCCTCTACGCGCACGGGAACCTGATGATAGCCGCGCACCAGGTCCACCTTAGAGAAGATAGTGGTACCTGCCAGGCGTATGGAAAAGTCCTGTATGTGTGGGATGGGATAGCGGTCATTGGCGGTGACGTTGTTCAGGCGGCGAAAGTCGCCGCATGGCCGCCACGACCCATCCGCCTTGGGCACCATGTGAAGCGGCGAGGCCCACGGGCCGTTGGAACGCTTCAGTATACCCAGACGCTCCATGATGGCGAACTCCTCCTTAGCTATAGCCAATTTTACTGCGTCGAGGCGCCGCGCGCGCGCAAAAACTGGCGGTCCCAGAGTGGGAATGAAATGTTCTACCCCGTGTTTAGTAACCGCGGTGGAAAAGGCAGGCGTAGTCACCGATGGAAAATCCGCCAGCAAACGCTGAAAAACATCCCCTAATGCTAAAAAGTTAGCGTGTGTTAACGGCCCGGCTCCCCCTGTCTCGCACGGAACAGTGGCGAAAGACACAGCATCAATTAAACGACGGTTTGCAACATCAACCAGCAGACCATTAGCACACAGAAAATCCGCGCCGATAATAGGAACAGTAATGGCGGCGACTACAAAGTCACACTCAAAATGGCGCTCGTGGAAACAAACAGTCACCAACCTTGTGCCAAACGTCGCAATGGACGAACCGTTAGCTGCACTTAACTCTTGGCCGCCGCCTTCGGTCGACCTGTCTGTCTTAGCAGGAGGGAGTAGGCTCTTTTGCGAGCCTGAGTCCACCAGAAACCGTCTTCCTGACATCGTGTCCTTAATGAAGAGCAGCTCACTACGTCCGCCAGCGCCCACAGCTGCTACTGAGTGCTGGCCCTGGAGTTTCCCGGAGCCTCAAACGTGCACGGAGGGATGCAGCGCCTCGCCTTGCCGCCGAACCGCTGGTGGAAGAAACAGAGGCCTCTCCCGCGCCGTTTCCGGGCAGTTACTCCAGCCACCAGCGCCGGGTCCGCGTCCCCCGACGCCGGCTGCAGAGGCTCAGATGCCACACTCTGCACAGAGAACCGTCTGGTAGCCAGCAGCCCCCGATCGGCCTCCTCAGCCAAACCTTGGCAGTCACCAGCGGCCAGACACGGGGTTAGCCAAAGCCACGCGCACAGGAGACGGGAGCTGGCGCAGGAAAACGTGCGGGAAAAGGGACCCACCTTCGTCCGAGCCTAGCAGCGACAGCATATTGTCCATGAGATCCACAGCCGTCCCGTCGCCCAAACCGGATAGGGAAAGGATTCTATCTGCCCTCTCTGCGGCAGATAGACTGTACCTCCGGAGCTGAAGATGTTTGAGGGCGACGTATTTACCGTGTTGAGGAGGGGCGCGCAACGGCTGCATGGCCCGGCGTGTGGACTGCTGGTCCAGCGACTCCAGATAGTATCTGGAGTCGTCCGCGGAGATTCCACGCAGGTGGAACAGCGCCTCGACATGCTGGAACCACGAAGCCGGGTCGCTCTGCCAGAAGTCTGGGAGTTTCACAGCCGCGGCGAGAACGGCCGGCTGTGAGAGTTGGGGCGGCGTGGCCGAAGTGGATTCACACTCATCTTCTGCTCCAAACATGTTCAATTCGGGGTCACCAATGTGGCAGGATGAGGAAAAAACACAGGAGACGAAGGCGAGTTTGCTGTTTATTCCTCGGCTCCAAAACCAAAACTAAAGCAGGAACAACCCTGCACCAGCAAGCCCGGGAACGTAAACCACGCCCCCAGCTCACAGTCCTGCTGGGTGAGAGGCATAGCCCCTAGTGTCCGCCACAATATAATATTATTATAGTAGACACAATGTGTTCTTCCAGATAGGTAGGACTTAAGCCAAGAGAGAGCTAAGCCAGAGACACCAAAATTACAATTTAATCTATCCAAAAGTATACAGTGATCAATGGTGTCAAAGGCTGCACTGAGGTCCAGTAGTAGAAGCACAGAAGGGGAATCAGAGTCGATCGCCAGTAGAAGATCATTTACCACTCTGGTCAGAGCAGTTTCAGTGGAGTGACAGGGCCTGAAAGCCGACTGAAAAGGTTCATATAGATGGTTTTCTTTTATATGGGTCAAAAGTTGTTGATACACAACTCTCTCTAGTACTTTAGAGAAGAATGGAAGATTAGAGACTGGCCGATAGTTATTAAGAGACCCTGGATCAAGGTGCGGTTTTTTAAGTAGAGGTTTAACCACAGCTGTCTTAAAACTGCTGGGAACAATGCCAGTAGTAAGAGATAAATGAACGATGTCTAGTCCAAGAAAAGGCCAGAGGTCTTTAAAAAGTTTTGCTGGTAAGGAATCAAGTATGCAAGCAGTTGGTTTAGAAGCTGACACGAACTTAGTCAAAGTATCAAGTGAGATAGTCTCAAAAGCTGTAATAACTGGAACTGACAGTGACTCATTGTGTAGATATGAATTTAGTATGACAGGATCTGCAGAAGTAGATGGAGTTGAAGAACTAATTTTGTTTAAGAGCTCATCAACCTTATTGCAGAGAAAATCTATAAATTCATGGGCTGTGAATGGTGAGCAGCTAATAGACGACTGCTTTTTAGTAAGTTTAGATACAGTGTCAAAGAGAAATCTGGGGTTATGTTTGTTAATATTTATTAATTGAGAGAGATACGATGTTTTTGCAGTAGATAAATCACGCTTGTATTTCAATAAACACTCGTGCCACGATAGGTAAAAATCTTCCAATTTTTATTTTCGCCATTTACGTTCCAGTCTCCTGCAGGTCCGCTTAAGAGCACGTGTCTCATCATTAAACCAGGGTGTAGGCCTCTTTAGTCGCCTAGCTCTGGTAGTGAGAGGTGCAACTGGATCGAGGAGACTAGAGAGGGCCTCATTTAAGTCACTAGTGAAATTTTCAACAGAGTCATTTACCACAGTGAAAGGAGCCAAGACTTCAGGCAGCTGCTGGCCAAATGCAGCTACAGTGGAGGGACCGATATGGCGAGTGGCAATTACATCTGTGCTGACATTAACTGGACAGGCCAATAATGCTTCAAATTTGATGAGAAAATTATCAGACACAGCAGATGTGGTTGGTAAGACATTCAGATCAGAAACAGTTATTCCTTTAGATAAAACCAAATCAAGGGTGTTACCACTGCAATGAGTCAACTCTTGAACAAACTGAGTGAACCCAAAAGTATCAACTAGTGCCAGAAAGGCTTTACTTAGAGGATCAGCAGCCTTATTCAGATGAATATTGAAATCACCTAGAATTAGAATCTCATCAGAGTGAGTAACAAGGCTTGAGACAAATTCTCCAAATTCTTCAAGAAATAACGAGTAACAGCCAGGAGGGCAATAGAGTATCACAATTTGGACTGAGCCGAGTCTATTCATGGCTGAGGGAGATGGACCAAGAATAAGAGACTCAAAAGACTGGAATTTAGATTCAAGTCTAGAAGTCAGATTGAAAATAGATTTATATATTAAGGCAACACCCCCGCCTTGTTTATTTGCCCGAGCTACATGGGCATAAGTATAGTCAGGTGGGGAAGCTTCATTTAAGGGAAGGAAAACATTTGGTTTCAGCCATGTTTCACATAACCCAATCATATCAAAACTATGTGCAATAATCAGATCATTTATTAGTAAGGCTTTGGTAGACAGTGATCTGATATTTATGAAACCAAATTTAAGCATCTTGTGGAAGTGATCAGTAGTAGGCAGAGCTTTAGAGCCAGTAATAGGTGAAAGATTAATTGGAATTAGACACCTTGTTGAGAGTTTTGGCCACCAATGCTTTGGACGATATGTGGTCACACTTTTGATAACATTAGCTGTTTTGTTTGGAGATTATTAGGTACTTTGTCGCACACCTCACCACTACCAGTGGTAGGAATAATTACTAGATTATTGTGATTCACACATTTAGGAGAGGAGATCTTGGGAGCAATACAGCAGGGTAGGGAGACAGTCTCAATGTTATAGACCAAGCTATCAGGCTGATAATCTACACTATGAGAAATTCCCTGACTAACGTTAATTAAACTACTTGACTCCACATCCGCACTAGATTTAAACCTAGCAGGCTCTCTAATCACCTGCAACCTGCTGAATGATAAGTCCCTAGTGTCAAAGTAAACGTAAACAGCTATCTACAGTGGCTTGCAAAAGTATTCATACCCCTTGAACTTTTCCACATTTTGTCACGTTACGACCAGAAACATAAATATATTTTATTGGAATTTTATGTGAAAGACCAACACAAAGTGGCACACAATTGTTTAGTACAAAGAAAATTATACATGATTTAAAACAATTTTACAAATAAAAAACTGAAAAGTGTGGTGTGCAAATGTATTCAGCCCCCTTTTCCCTGAGTGCAACCAATTGCCTTCAGAAGTTGCCTTATGATTGCTGAATGATTGAATGTTGACCTAATGACTAAATAGAGTCAACCTGTGTGTAATCTAATCTCAGTACAAATACAGCTGTTCTGTGACGGCCTCAGAGGTTTGTTAAGAGAATATTGGGGAGCAAACAGCATCATGGAGTCCAAGGAACACACCAGACAGGTCAGGGATAAAGTTGTGGAGAAGTTTAAAGCAGGGTTAGGCTATAAAAAGATTTCCCAAGCTTTGAACATCTCACGGAGCACTGTTCAATCCATCATCCGGAAATGGAAAGAGTATGGCACAACTGCAAACCTACCAAGACACGGCCGTCCACCTAAACTTACAGGCCGAACAAGGAGAGCACTGATCAGAGATGCAGCCAAGAGGCCCACGGTGACTCTGGACGAACTGCAGAGATCCACAGCTCAGGTGGGGGAATCTGTCCACAGGACAACTATTGGTCGTGCACTGCACAAACCTGGCCTTTATGGAAGTGGCAAGAAGAAAGCCATTGTTAAAAGAAAACCATAAGAAGCCCCGTTTGCAGTTTGCCAGAAGCCATGTGGGGGACACAGCAAACATGTGGAAGAAGGTGCTCTGGTCAGATGAGACCAAAATTGAACTTTTTGGCCTAAATGCAAAACGCTATATGTGGCGGAAAACTAACACTGCACATCACTCTGAACACACCATCCCCACTGTCAAACATGTTGGTGGCAGCATCATGCTCTGGGGGTGCTTCTCTTCAGCAGGGACAGGGAAGATGGTCAGAGTTGGTGGGAAGATGGATGGAGCCAAATACAGGGCAATCTTGGATGAAAACCTGTTGGAGTCTGCAAAAGACTTGAGACTGGGGCGGATGTTCACCTTCAAGCAGGACAACAACCCTAAACATAAAGCCAGGGCTACAATGGAATGGTTTAAAACAAAACATATTCATGTGTTAGAATGGCCCAGTCAAAGTCCAGACCTAAATCCAATTGAGAATCTGTGGCAAGATCTGAAAACTGCCGTTCACAAACGCTCTCCATCTAATCTGACTGAGCTTGAGCTGTTTTGCAAAGAAGAATGGGCAAACATTTCAGTCTCTAGATGTGCAAAGCTGGTAGAGACATACCCCAAAAGACTTGCAGCTGTAATTGCAGCAAAAGGCGGTTCCACAAAGTATTGACTCAGGGGGGCTGAATACTTTTGCACACCGCACTTTTCAGTTTTTTATTTGTAATTTTTTTTAAATCATGTATAATTTTCTTTGTACTTCACAACTGTGTGCCACTTTGTGTTGGTCTTTCACATAAAATTCCAATAAATTATATTTATGTTTGTGGTCGAAACGTGACAAAATGTGGAAAAGTTCAAGGGGTATGAATACTTTTGCAAGCCACTGTATATTGCTAGACAAAAGAGCGGCGCCGTCCCCAGTAGGGTGAATGCCGTCCGCTTTCAGCAGGTAAGGGCGGCTCCAGAAAGAGGACCAGTTATCAACGAAGCCGAATCCCTGCTCATTACAGTAACGCGCCAGCCAGCGGTTCATTGAGGTGAGCCTCCTGTACATCTCATCATTACCCCTCACAGGTAAGGGACCAGAGACAATTAATCGATGCCGACACATCTTTCTGGCAAACTCAAGCATTCTGACTAGGCTGGCTTTTGTGATCTCTGATTGCTTCATCCTTGCATTATTGGTGCCGACATGAATAACAATGTTGCTGAAAGTAGTGGTGCTGTGTGCCTGGGTTCCCTGACTCTCCCTCCATGACGCCAGCACCCTAAGATTAGCCTCTATGTCGGAGACTCTGGCCCCGGGTAAACGGTGAACCAAGGCTGGCGAAGCTAATCTAACATTGCGGGTAATGGAGTCTCCTATCACTAGCGTGCGTTGCTTTACTCTGTCGACAGAAGTCGGAGAAGCACGATGGCCGGTAGGACTACCAACAGGGCTGGTGAGTGGAGAAAACCGGTTTGCAGTTGGGAGAGGTGACTGCAGACCAGGCCACACGATCGATAGCTTGCTCTTTCGAGCCTTCCCACGCCAGTAAACAGAGACAAACTCCGCCACATCTGCCGAAGAAGCTGAGCTAGTGCTAACAATAGCAGGTCTGCTGACAAGAATAGGATGGGTGCACTACAAAGGCTTGTCTGTCTTAACAGGTCTTTTATACTAGACTTTTACTAGTTGGGTGACAATTTTCTCAAAAGTAGCGACAATCATGTCTAAATAGTGCGCTGCCTTCCTCCCTACTGCCTATAAAGGCAGCTGTAATGGGTAGGTAGCATTTTAACTGAAATAGACCACCAAAGTGTTGTCATCTCAGAACCTGCAGATTACTTCAGGGAAATGACAGATTTCAGCTTTATGCAATGGAAGGGAGGTAATGAGAAAGCAACAGAGTACATGAGAGACAGTTAACCAGTTAACCAGTGAGTTAACCAGCGCGTGAGAGACAGAAACAGACAGAGCAAGAGAGTTTCAAGATACTAACAAAAGAATAAGATGTAGGCCTATCTGTTTTAGTTGACACAGGTTGAGTTGTAAATCTGTGTGTGTGTGTGCGTGCGTGCGTGTGTGTGTTTGTGGTTCTCTTGTAGGATTTACGTCGGCCAGCGTGTTGAAGAATCAGTCAGAGTCAGTTTTCCACCAGTTCCTGATCAGGAACTTCTCGCTGTCCAATAACATGGCCAGCCTTCTGCTGGACACACCCATCAGTCTGAGAGAGGTCGGCTTTTCCCTGCTTTTCACTGTCTAGCTCAATTTGTCTCACTTTAATTCCAAATTTCATATTAAAGGTTTTCCAAATTCAAAAGAATAACCAAGGCTTGAATACAGAAAGATTTGAACACTCTCTGCAGTTGCACAAAATGTGATTTTGCTCGTTTGGAATGTGTCATGTGCATGAACGACAGGCAAGGGAGTCGCGATTAATAACGTGCTTTATTCAGCCATCTGCTTCCAGTCCCTGACCCGGACAATCCCCAGTATGCCCCAGTACAGAACCGCGCTAATTGTGGCAAACGTAGAAGCAACGACAAAGGTAACTTTGCAGCCCCTTTATTGAACTCACACAGAAACAAGAACTTACCGAAATGTGACACAATACATGGGGGTCATCAACTCGAACAACAAAGTTGTTCAGGGTTTCAGTTACAAGGTTACACAACACAACAGAATGACAACTGCAATTACACCACAACAAATAGTAATCACATAAACACATAAAACCACATAAAACACTTACAAAACATTTAATAACAACTGACAATCTGCACGCAGTGCCTGATGGGTAAAACAGGAAAATTGGCACAATTCTGACGTGGTAGCAACTTCGCTACATTACCCCCTCCAGCGTGTCGCCTGTCCTCAGCCGACAACAAAGTCCCTATAGCGAAGGGGAAGCCGTCTCCGCCGCCGCGGGGGCACGGGTCCCTGTTCCCCACTGTCTGTCCGGTTGGTAGGGCCTGTGGGTGTAGGAGGGACCGTCCCGGGTGGGCTAAACTGATCTACAGGTTCTTCAGCCAAGGGGCGGTAAGGTGCCAAACGGTCCCGGTGCAGAACTACCACCCGCCCCCGGACACCCAGTTTCACCCGGTACACAACATCCGAAAGCTGCTCCAACACCTCACAGGGCCCCACCCACTGGCTGGCGAGCTGGGGGGAGACTCCTCTCTTCCGGGTTGGGTTGAAGACCCACACCTTTGCTCCTGGGGTGAAGGAGCGGCCCTGACAACGAGTGTCATATGCCTGTTCCTGATGCTGCCGAGCAAACTCATGTGCCTCGGCCAGACGTTGTTGGAGGTCCCGCAGGTACTCGAAACCGGGTATCTTGGGAAGGTCAGTACCCGGGGGCGTGCCAAAGGCTAAGTCCACAGGGGTCCGCAGTTCTCTCCCGAACATGAGCGCGGCCGGTGTACACCCAGTACTTTCTTGTACTGCCGACCGGTGCGCCCACAGGACCAGGGGTAGATGACAGTCCCAGTCTCGCTGGTGCCGTGAGGTGACAATAGTGAGTTGTGTGGTGAGCGTTCGATTGAACCTCTCCACCAGTCCGTCGCTCTGGGGGTGGAGGGGCGTTGTCCTGGTCTTCTTCACCCCCATGCGTTGACACACCTCAGCGAATACCTGTGCCTCGAAGTTTCGCCCCTGATCGCTGTGTATTTCTTCGGGCGCACCAAACCGACAGAACATCTCACACACCAGCCGCTCGGCTGTAGTGGCAGCGCTCTGGTCTGGGACCGCATACGCCTCAGGCCATTTGGTAAAGTAGTCCATGGCCACAAGGACGTACCGGTTTCCGTTGTCTGTGGTGGGAAATGGGCCAAGAAAGTCCACACCGACCCGTTCCATGGGGGCCCCCACCTGATATTGTTGTAGAGGGGCATGGGAGCGTCTGGTTGGTCCTTTCTTGGCAGTGCAGGCATCACAACAGTGCACAAAAAGTTCAGTGTCATGCCTGCATCTGGCCCAGTAGAACCGTTGGCGCAGTTTGTTCAGCGTCTTTGCCACCCCATAGTGACCTGCCCCCACCGAGCCGTGGGCTGCTCGTAGCACTCGTTGGTGCCAGTCCTTGGGCACCAGTAACTGCCACACACTTCTTCCCCGGCCCGGCGCTTGCCAGACCCGGTACAACAGTCCATCACGCCAGGCCAAGGTGGCCCACTGGGAAAAGTAGGCCTTGGTCTCCACCAACATGGCAGAGACAGCTTGCCAGTGGGGGCGTGCCTTGGCGTCGACCCACTGTCCCACCCTGGCCAGGATGGGATCACTATCCTGCGCTGTTTGCCACTCCTGCTTGTCCATTGTCATCAGCCACGCCTCCTCTGGCTCAACCTGCCGCGTGGTGGACACTTGGAGGATTGCTCTGTCTCACTCCTCTTGGCGCTCACAATGTCTACAATCCTTGCAGGGACGACGGGAGAGGGCATCTGCATTGCTGTGCAGGCGCCCAGCTCGGTGCTGGGTCTCGAAGTCGTAGCTCTGCAGCTCCTCAATCCACCTTGCCACCTGGCCTTCGGGCTCCTTAAAGCTGAGCAGCCAGATCAGGGCCGCATGATCCGTCCGCAGGAGAAAGGTCTGGCCATAGAGATAGGGGCGAAAATGATTGAATGCCGCGACCACCGCCAGGAGCTCGCATCGTGTAACGCAGTAATTGCGTTCAGGGCGGCTCAAGACACGACTGTAGTAAGCCACCACTCTCTCTCCCCCAGCAACTTCCTGAGACAGGACGGCCCCCAGCAACTTCCTGAGACAGGACGGCCCCCAGCCCCACATTGCTGGCGTCTGTGTCCACGATGAAGTGGCACTTAGGATCAGGAAGGGCCAGGATGGGTGCAGTGATCAAGGCAGTGCGGAGCCGGGCAAAGGCGGCTGCACAGTTGGTGAGACGGGGTAGGGGACTGGCAATGGAGGCAAAGTTGCGGACAAAACGTCGGTAGTAGGAGACGAGCCCCGTGAAGCTGCGCACCTCGCTGACGTTTTGCGGAACTGGCCATTTCTCGACCGCCTCCACCTTAGTAGGATCCGGGGCCACGCCCTCTGCCCCCACCACATGGCCCAAAAACTTGGTCTCACGTCGAAGGAGGTTGCATTTCTTGGGGTGCAGGCGCAGGCCCGCCCCCCGAATGGCTTGGAAGACCTGACGGAGGTTCTCTAGGGCCAGCTCGAAGTCAGCGGCATGAACCAGAAGGTCATCAAGGTAAACCACGCACCGGTTGCGGGGAATGTGAGCCAGCACCCTCTCCATTAGTCTCTCGAATGTGGCAGGGGCATTGCAGAGACCAAAGGGCATCACACGAAACTGCCAGAGTCCCTGACCGATGGTGAAGGCCGTCTTGGATCTGGCTTCTGGTGCCAGCTCCACCTGCCAGTCACCGCTCCGTAGGTCAAGTGAGCTGAACCACTGTGACCCTGCGATGTGGTCCAGAGCGTAGTCAATGCGGGGCAAGGGGTAGGAGTCCTTGCGAGTTGCATTGTTCAGCTGACGAAAGTCCACACAGAACCTCCAGGTGTCATCTTTCTTTTTGACCAGGATGGCAGGGGCGGCCCAAGGGTTATTGGATGGCTCTATCATCCCGGCCGCAGCCATCTCTAGAATCATCCGCTCTGCAGCTTCACGCTTGGCAAGCGCTAACCGGTAGGGTCGCAGTCTAATGGGTGGGGTTGTACCAGTGTCGATTGTGTGCTGCATCAGGTTGGTCTGGGTGCACTCCTCTTCACGTGCAGCGAAAATCTCAGCGAACTGTTGGAGCAGGTCTTTCAGCTGTTGACTCTGCTGAGGGTCCAGCCCTTCACTACTCCGCTGATACAGATCCTGGATGGCGGCAACAGTGTCCGGCGAGGGTGTCTGAGGAATGGTAGCCTCAATGAGGGTCGTCGTCATTGTTGGTGGGCTGGGCAGTGTCGTCATCCCCTTGGTTGGCAGTGGAGGTGGGGACGGCGGCGGCGGCATGGTGAAAGGTGGAGTTGGCTGGATGTGGACACGTCCCACCTCCCTCTCTGGACGGCGCCGGAGGGCCAGGGTCTCTGTGCCAAGGTGAATGGCATTACTCGACACATCGACCAGAGGCCCCCAGCGAGTCAGCAAATCTAGCCCGATGATGCAAGGGTCTTGTATTTCAGCCAACCAAAACTCGTGGGTGGCTGCAACTTTCCCTGCCCGCACCTGCAGTGCTCTCTTCCCCAGCATGCTGGTTAGTTCCCCAGTCACAGTTCTGATTTTACAGGTGGTGGGCCTCCACTCTGTCTCTGGCAGCACCCCTGGATGCACAATGGAGATGGTGGACCCTGTGTCCACAAGGGCCCAGCAGCAGTGTCCACCAATGGAGCAACAAAGATAGAGACCGTGTGCGTGGCCCACTCTGCCGATCTGGGAAGAGTTCTTAATGGGGGATATGGTCGGTTGGCTGTGTGGGGCCATTACAGCCTCCACCCTCTCTGCCTCTTCCAATGCAGTCTTGAAGGCTGTAGGTGCCGTGATGTGGAGGTGCTCCTTCAACCTCTCTGGGGTGAGCCCCTGGATGAAGGCACTCAGGGCTAACTCGTCACGAGCTGCTGGATCAAAGGTGGGGTAGCCACGATGTGCAAAGAAGTGCACGTCTGCTGCATAGGTTCCCAGGGTCTCGCCCTCTTGGCGGCGCCAGCGGGCCAGTCGGTCTCGCATGCTGTCAGTAGAGACCCGTTGACCAAAGCGTCGGTCTAAAGCAGCGACCAGTGTCTCGTAATCCTGCTGTTCTGACGGTATAAGGTCGAGCAATACCTGCAGCGCATTCCCTTCGAGCGCCAGGGCAACATGAGCAGCAGTGTCTTGGGTGCTCCACTGGTTGTGACTTGCTACCAGTTTCACTTGAGCTAGGTAGAAGATGCTTGGGGATGGCAACATCACATTAGCAGGGGGTGCTGGGGTTGTAGTGACGTTGGTCAGCGAAGTGGTGACGGTGACCGGTGACGTAATGGCGGCGGCCGGCGGCGACATGGCGGCGGCATGGCGGCTGTTGAAATGAGACGGCGGTGGAGACGGCGGCGGCTGGCGATGACATGGTGGCGGCTGGCGGCGGCATGGCGGCTGTTGAAATCAAGAGTAGGCCGCGACTTCTCGGCGGCAGTTGCCGCCTCCGAATCGCTGAACCGGCCGGCCGTGTCGTGTCCTGAAGGACTGGGGGCGCTGGCTCCGTCCGCCCTTCCTCCGCGGGACATCTTCTTCCGAGCGGCGATGCTCTCTCCCCGGGAAGGCTCTTTTTCCAGACACTCGATGAAGTCCTCAATCTGCCGGAGTTCTACATCGAAGCTTCTTGACATTGCCATCTTCGATTTGTGGGTATTGGCTGCAATCCCACTTCTGACACCAGTGTGGCAAACGTAGAAGCAACGACAAAGGTAACACTTTGCAGCCCCTTTATTGAACTCACACAGAAACAAGAACTTACCAAAATGTGACACAATACATGGGCGTCATCAACTCGAACAACAAAGTTGTTCAGGGTTTCAGTTACAAGGTTACACAACACAACAGAATGACAACTGCAATTACACCACAACAAATATTAATCACATAAACACATAAAACACTTACAAAACATTTAATAACTGACAATCTGCACGCAGTGCATGATGGGTAAAACAGGACAATTGGCACAATTCTGACGTGGTAGCAACTTTGCTACAATGTAGTTGCGTGCCCCTCCTCTTACGTACACAGCATGCTGGGCACTGTAGTTTTCATCACATCTCCCTCCTTTTAAAGAACATGTATATTCCAATGGAAACAATAACATTGCTAGATTATAAAACATAGCAACAGCAATACCATATTAGCAATTTGCTAATTAACAGCATAACCAGCTAACAATGAAGACATGCACTTCAAAATTCAAAAATTAACCTGAAGGGTGGGGTAGACTGCCCAGCCCTTCGACTGAGTGTGGGGATTATTCTGCCCCATTGCTCACTCAGTATCTAAACATCATACCGCTTTGGGGGTTTTACAACTCTGCCACTGGAAGTGATGGTGAATCCAGAGGGCCTTGCTGGCACGTCCAGCTCCGTGGGAGTGCCCGATGAGGTGGCGACCGGTGGGCTGAGTTGTTCCTGCTGCAAGTCATTGCTGTCTCTGGCTGGTTGGGTTGCAACAGTTGCAGGGGCAGGCGATTGCAGGTGCCTGCGGTTCCGTCTGAAGACAGCCCCGTCTTCCGTACGCACTGTGTAGGAGCGTGGTTCCCCTGAGGGATTCACCACGACTGCGGGCATGTTCCACCCCTTTTGCCCCTCTAGTTTGACTCGTACCCTCTCACCTGAATGCAGTTCGGTTAGGGCACGTGCAGAGTGTCTCCTGTCGAAGAAAAACGTATAAGCCTCTTTTGCCCTTCTGTCATTCTTCTCCACCTCCTTGTGGTCGAAGACCTGTGGCTGGAGTTTCCTCTCCAGCACAGGCATGTTGGTCCGGATCTGGTGGCCGGTCATGAGCTGCGCGGGGCTCGCACCTGTGGCAGCAATTGGTGTGGCACGGTAGCACATCAGCGCTAGGTGAGGGTCAGGCTGCCGCAAAATTCTTTTGGCCGTCCCGACGGCCCTTTCGGCAGCTCCATTTGCCTGGGGGAAGTGGGGGCTGCAGGTTGTGTGGCGGAAATCATAGTTCCTACAAAACTGCCTAAATTCGGCTGACGTAAACTGTGTGGCATTGTCACTAATGAGTTCCCCAGGGATGCCCCATCATGCGAACATACCTTTCAGCTGCTCAATCACCTGTAGACTGGAGGTGATCCGTAGCTGGGCGATCTCAATGTCCCTGGAATAATAATCAACCACCACCAGGTAGTTTTTTCCATCCTGCTCGAAAAGGTCTTCCCCAATCTTGTGCCATGGGCTGGGCGGCAGTGGTGTTGTACGTAGGGGCTCTTTGTACTGTGAGGGCTTATTGATTTGGCAGAATGTGCACTGTGTAACTTTCCGGTAAATGTCTGATCCGATGCTGGGCCACCAGACAGACATCCTGGCTCTTTCACGACACTTTGTAAGGCCTCGGTGCCCTTCGTGAATCCTGTGTAGGATGTCTTCCTGATACACGGGGGGAATTACAATCCTGTCTTGGTACAGGAGCAGTCCGTCTGCCTCGGACAGCGATGCCCTCGCAGCGTGGTAGCCATGCAGATAAAAGGGCACGTGCCTCGGCCATCCCTCTCTGGTGTACCCGATCACCCTCTGCATTGTGTCGTCCTGACACGTGGCCTGCTTCAACATGTCCAGCTTCGTGCTCGACACCGGTTTGGTTTCGATCACAGCTTCGACATGCGCACGCATATCCCCGTCTGTGTCTGCCCCGCGGCCGTCCTGGAGTGGGTTCCTGGAAAGGGCGTCAGCCACCACCAGCTGTGAACCCGGAACATACACTGCTCTGGGGTTAAAACACATTAGACGAATTAGAAGCCGCTGGCATCTCGGCGGCACTTTGTCCAGATCATATGCATTAATGAGGGGGGCCAGGGGCTTGTGGTCTGTCTGTAAGCTAAACTCAGCTAAGCCTAACAGATAACGGGAAAACCGCTCACAGGCTCACACCCCTGCAAGGCATTCCTTCTCTAACTGAGAGTATCTCTTCTCTGCATCTGTGAGAGTTCTGGAGCAGAAGGCAACAGGCTGAACTTTGTCCCCCTGAACCTGCAACAGTGCTGCCCCCAGCCCGTAACTACTAGCGTCCGCGCTCACAATGGTGGGCCTTGCTACGTCATAGTATGCCAGGGCAGGAGTGGAAGACAACATTGCTTTTACCTTGGTGAAGGCTTGCTGTTGGGGCTCCCCCCACTGCCACTCTGCGTCTTTCTTCAGCAGCTCACTCACCGGGTGTAGCACTGATGACAGTTCGGGTAGAAACCTCCCCAGATAATTTACCATACCCAGCCACTGTCTCACCTGAGGGACATTCTCGGGGCTCTGCATGTCTGAGATGGCCTTCACCTTGCCTGGATATGGTTTGATGCCGTCTTTGCTGATGATGTGCCCGAAATATTGCAACTCAAGCGGCATTTCTCCCGGTTGAGCTTCAGCCCCGATGTTTTGATTGTCTGCAGTACCGCCTCCAAGTTTCTATCGTGCTCGTCCTGGTCCTTGCCGTACACGAGTATGTCATCCATGACAACGACCGTGCCCTTGTGGTCTCTCAGCAGAATGCACATTTCCCTCTGGAAGATCTCCGGTGCCGATGTGATGCCGAACGGGAGCCGCTGGAAACAGAACCGGCCTCTGGGAGTAATGAAAGTGGTTAGTTTTACACATCTGGGATCTAGCGGAATTTGCCAGAAGCCAGACGATGCGTCTAGCTTTGTAAAAACCCCTGCCCCTGCTAACTTGGGCATAATGTCCTACAGCGTGGGAAGCATAAACCGCTCGCGTTTAACAGCCTGGTTTAACCGCTTTAGGTCCACACAGATCCGTATCTTGCCGCTCTTTTTGACTACGGGCACCATGGGTGCGCACCACTCTGTGGGCTCGGTCACTTCTGTGATGATCCCCAAGGACTGCATGCGTTGCAGCTCGTCGTCCACCTTTGGCATGAGAGGGAAAGGGACCCTGCGTGGCGTGCTGAGGGCATAAGGCTGTATATTGGGCTTAAACTCAATCATGACAGGTTCACAATTAAGCAATCCAATGTCCCCGAAAACATCTTCGCTAACCTGATCTGTTCTAAAAACTAGGCCCATTTCACATGCAGCTCTGCGACTCAATAGATTGTTGGCATTTGGCCCTTTTATCACAAAAATCCCAATTTTGTGCATCTTCCCCCGTCTCTCCGTGCACGCCACAAATTTCCCCGCACACTGCAGTGCTCCCCCTGGGCTTCTCAGGTCGATTGATGTTTTAACCAGCTGTGGCCGTTCAGGCAGTGACCTATATGCAGTCTGTGACATGGTAGTGATGTCCGCCCCAGTATCGATTTTAAAATTAACCAACTTGCCGCAGATCGGTAACTCCACTTGCCACTTTTTCTCAAAATCCATCCCCTCTATGCAACCGAGGAAGTAGGGGCGGCTTTCACTTTCCGCTTCGCCCTCATACGCACCATCCTGGTAAACGACCTCCTTCACGTCTCTGGTTTTGCATACGGCAGCAAAATGTCCCAGCTTGTCGCATTTCCTGCAACGCCTGTTGCGTGCAGGGCATTCCTGCTGCTGCCCGTGCACGCGATTACATCGGGGGCAGGCTGTTTTGGGCCGCTGTGCGTTTCCGTTGCCCTTATTGTAGTGGTTGCTAGCGTTACTGCGGTCGCGGTTGGTATTGGCGCCCTGTGCTTTGCTAACTGCATTCAGTTCAGCTGTAATTCCTTCCGCATTGTGCTGTTTAATCAGATCGAACTGACGGGCCATACGTCCATTTCACGCCGTGGCCATCTTGGATTTAAAAAAAAAACAAGTGGTGGGAACTTAGCCACGCCCCCTTCTTACTCAATCGGAAATCAATGCAGCCGGGGCCAGCAGCAAACATGGTTTGGACTACCAACCTCGAGCACCTACCGTCATTTACCACAATATGAAAACTAAGCTGGATCTTTTCTTTTTCGAGTACTTTCTGCCTCTCCTGTGCCAGTGAGGAGAGACACACACACAGGGCTGTATTCAAAGAAGCTGTTTAATCACAATAAAATAAAAAATAAGATACATTTCATTTTTATACTGTACATTCAATATTTATACATTAGATTGTCCCATCTACAATATTTTCATTCTTTGTCCTTTAACTTTAACAAAACTGTTGGTTCATTTTAAACTAAAATATGTTCGGTCAACTGTCATTCTGTTGTAGCAATAAACTGGAACTCGCTACCAACTCAAATCATCAATTGTTTACTAAACTAAGATAGTGATTGCTCATCTCAAGGTGTGGGCTAAAAAATGGGACTGTACTGAAATGAAGTTAAATATGTTTCAATGTTTGTGTGCACTATTTTCTTGTCAGCTGAATTTAACAAAGGTTTAAAACAGTGGTCCCTGAAAATTTGTTAAGAGAGCACACACAGTCCACAGTTGCTTGACTGTTCCACTTAGTGAAAAGGGTATGACTCCATCAAAAATGTGGCACTCCTTAATGCGTCTTATTGACTGTTCAACGTGTATTCTCAAGCCAGCAATACTCTGTGTGTCTGTGAGCTCATCACAGCTAAACTATCCACTCAGGCCTAAAAATGCAGGGATGACAGGTTTTACATCTATTTCATCGAGCAGGTCTTTGATAAGGAAGCCCTTATCGGCCATGACCTCATCACCTGACTCCAGGTGCAGATCTACAGGGTGGCAAGGGGTGGCAGCTGCCACCTCTGGGACACAGTCTTGCCACCCCTGTTGCCACCCCATTTATAAATCAGATAATATGTTTTTAAAGTATATTTTATGTACATGCATGGTGAACGTCAATGAGACCCGCACCAAACTCATCTCAAACAGAAGTCGCCGATTTAGAATCCCCCCCCCCTCACAGGCGCGGATCTACAGGGTGGAAAGGGGTGGCAGCTGCTACCTCTAGGACACAGTCTTGCCACCCATTTGCCATTCCAGGAAAAAATCTCTAGATCCACCACTGCCTGACTCTAAGAAGTCCAGAACACCTGACCTCTTAGTTATCTCCTTATCAGAAATACATCTTGTGTATAGATTACTTACCAGGCTAACTGACCCTGAGGGAGTGATCCCAATTAGGGATTTCAGTGTAGTGTTACTTTTATAATGGGAGTATGTCATGGTGTTCAAAACCTTCAAACTAGCTGTCTCAATGCGGATCTCTGTGCAGTCTAGTATCACTCTTGTGTTTGGGTAGAATTCCCTGAATACTGGTGGCATTAGCTCATCTACTGCTGCTCTACTGGGCCATATTGGGAGGGTCCCTAACATAAAGAGCAAATAGTTGGCCCACGTCGTACAGTTCCTGCTGACTGTGGCCAGCGACACATTGAATCGTACAGATAAATCCAGAGCAAAAAAGCCCTGCCTCACATGGCACAAGAACAGGAAAAACTGATCAATCAGCGATAAATGCTCTGCATGGAAGCCAGACACAGAAATGTGTTCTAGGTTATGGCTGTTCCTTTACATTTGAGTCTATCGCACCATGGACTCTGCAGTAGGCTGTAAAGCTAGGACGAGTGCTTTGAGGGTGTGGTAATCCTTAAAACCAGTGTAAAACCTGATCAGATTGGGCGCACACTGGAAGCGTTCTAGACCAAAACTCTCACTTTTCAGCTTTTTATTTTCGTCCTCCAGGAAAGCGATGCGTTTCTTTACTGCGTCAAGCTGGTCTTCCACAGAAAGGGGCTTCACGTCGTAGTCATGATCAGGTAGAGTCGCCCAAACCTCACTGGACACATGATATGTCATACATGTGGGACGCAATATAAATCCACACATTTTCCTGTTATCAAGATGATGTGTCAGAACAGAGCTATCCACTATTGAAAGATTAGTGAATATATATATATATATATATATAAAACATATTATACAATGCAGTAATCTACATGTTTGAAAAATTGTATTGTACTGACAGTAATAACTCACCTATCTCCCTCATGTTCCTCTTCATGTTCCTCTTCATCTTCTTCCGCTATTGTCACCAATGCGACTACAAACAGGAGCAAACATTTTTCAATGTCAAACTTCTGTCTCCCTTCTAATGTTTTAGTCACAGTGAAACTGGTCACCTCAATATTATTTAACTGGCTGTACATGGTGCAACCTCTGCAGCTCAATGCATACAGTAACGTTAAATGTACATGCAACCTCTGCAGCTCAATGCATACAGTAGGCCTACATGTACATAATGTCTGTTGCAATAATAGCAGGAGGAGTAAACATTTAGCCACATGGCATCTTAATGTGTCAGTTGAATTTAGGATGGTACACAGCAGTACATGTTGCTTCCAGCAGTGTTTTCAATGAAGTAAGAAGGGGGCGTGGCTAAGTTCCCAACGCTTGGTTTTTTTTAAATCCAAGATGGCCGCGGCGTGAAATGGGCGTATTTGCACCGCTTTTCCTAGCGTGAGCTCATCTTCCATCTGCAACTTCTGTGACACGTCTCGGTAAGCAACTCCGATCACAACTCTATCACGAATATGCACTTCCTTTAAAGCCCCGAACTCGCAGTGTTCTGCCAACTCATATAAACTCCTCACAAAGGCCTCGACAGTCTCTCCAGCTCTCTGCGAGCGCTGGTAAAAACATGCACGTTCGTGGATTACATTTCTCCGTGGTACGAAATGCTCGTTGAATTTACTGAGAACCCTGTCATAATCGTTAGCGTGAGAAGCCTCTTCGAACGTAAACGAATTAAAAATAGCTTCTGCATCTTTCCCCATTGCGTATATCAAGAATTGACTTGGATCTCACCATCCTCCGCATTTAGCTTGGTTGCTAGTCGAAACCGGGAAAACCTCTGAATCCAAATCGGCCATGCCGCCGGTTGTGTGAAATCAAATGCCTCAGGGGGATTAAATTTTGCCATTCCTCGTCTCACCGGACCAACTCCGTTCCCGATTATTGAGGTAAGTGGATTCGAAGATCTTCTGACACCATGTCATGTGCATGAACGACAGGCAAGGGAGTCGCGATTAATAACGTGCTCTATTCAGCCATCTTCTTCCAGTCCCCGACCCGGACAATCCCCAGAATGCCCCAGTACAGAACCGCGCTAAAACATATAGTTGCGTGCCCCTCCTCTTACGTACACAGTGTAATATTTGCTAGTAATATTTGATTTGCTAATGTCCCTTACGGCTTTCCGTAGCGCCACAACAAAGTCACGTGATGTACGTAACAACGTCAGTGGAAATCCGGTCGGTGAATAAACACCCAGCACGAGAGAAGTCGTCCTTGCTTTATTAATGTTATAAGTTAACATAGCCAGAGGGCACAGATCATTACATGGTGTCAGAGTAGCGGAGTTTAAATACCCAATATGGATTCGTACGGCGTTCCAGCTCCACGGATGGACTGGGAATCGGCGAACTTACCTGGAGCATGGAGACGATTTCGACAAACGGAGCTAATGTTCAAGGGCCCCCTGCGCGGGAAGAACGAAGAGGAGAAATGCAGCTACCTCCTGCTCTGGATAGGGGAAAAAGGGCGCGATGTGCACAACACTTGGACACTCAGCGGAGAACAAGCCAAGAAGCTAGAAACGTACTACGATAAGTACACTGAGTACATCACCCCCAAAGCAAACCCGATTTATGCCAGATATAAATTTCATGAAAAGATGCAGGGAGAGAGTGAATCCTTCGAACAATTTGTAACTGAGCTAAAGCTCCTAGTCAAAGACTGTGGCTACCCAAATGCCGACGAGATGGTCTGGGACCGCATCGTGTTTGCCACCAACTCACCCAGAGTGAGAGAAAAGTTACTTAGCCAGGGAGCTGAGCTAACGCTAGAAAAAGCCATAGATGTAGCCCGCTCACACGAGCTAGCAAAGCAACAGCAAAAGTTTATGGGCCAGGGCAGCACACATGAAACGGTGCACGCAATAGGCAGAAAGACTTACAAACCGAACGCACCCAAAGCAGCTAACGCTAACTTCAGACAAAGGGAGGGTAACGTTAGCACCGCCGCCAGGGCGTGTAGCTATTGTGGAGGGCTACACGGCGCTAAAGCCACTTGCCCAGCTAAGGGTAAACAATGCATTAAATGCAAGAAGCTCAATCATTTTGCTAAAGTATGCAAGTCTAGCTCCCAGGGACAGACAAAGTACTACCGCGGCACAGTACATGCCGTCGGAGAGAACCCAGAAGAGTACACCACTGACAGAGAGCAGGAAGAACTGTACTTCGACAACATTACAGTGGAGAGCACCGCTGTGGGAGAACAGACAGAGCTGTACATAGACTGCATCTCAATAGAGAACAACGGAAAAAGCAACGAGCAGGCTTACGTAGAGGTTGGAATTGGCACACCTCCACAGAAGGTAAAGTTTAAACTAGTCACTGGGGCACAGGCCAATACTATTCCCACCAACCTGTTCCAGGCGCTGTTCAAAAATGTGACACTGAAACCAGCAATACACAGACTCACTGAATATGGAGGAGGCGCGCTGAGCGTGAAAGGCACATGCAAACTCAAATGTAAGTACAGAGACAATGCAATGATGCTGGACTTTTACGTCATTGACACAAACGCCCCACCAGTCATGGCAATGAAAACATGCCGTGACCTAAACTTGGTAAAAATAGTGATGGCTGTGAGCGAGGAAAACAATGTCACATCACAGAGCATAATGGATGAGTATGCAGATGTTTTCCAGGGAATAGGAGAGTTCCCAGGCGAGTGCACCTTCCGCGTCACACCAGATGCAACGCCGGTCGTCTGCCCGCCACGCAGAATCCCCATCGCCCTACGCAGCAAACTGAGGGACGAGCTTGACAGCATGGAGAAAGGCGGCATAATCTGTAAGGTAACAGAACCCA
The DNA here is from genome assembly GCF_029633865.1 of Lampris incognitus. NCBI lineage: Eukaryota > Metazoa > Chordata > Actinopteri > Lampriformes > Lampridae > Lampris > Lampris incognitus. Next base: position 127,129,610 of record NC_079211.1, read on the forward strand.
CAGAATGGGTGAACACACTCGTCATTGTTGAGAAGCCAAAGACAGACAAACTTAGAGTGTGTTTAGACCCCAGAGCTCTTAACAAAGTGATACAACGACCTCACTACCCCCTCCCCACGCTGGAGGACGCCACCACAAAGCTCGCTGGAGCTGAGTACTTTAGCGTGTTAGACGCGCGGTCAGGCTATTGGGCCATCAAACTGAGCACTGAATCCTCAATGTTGATGACATTTAACACAGTGTTTGGCAGGTATCGTTTCCTCAGACTGCCATTCGGAATCGTGTCCGCTCAAGACGAGTTCCAGAGACGCGTGGATGAAACATATGAAGGATTGGACGGTGTGACGGCCATAGTGGACGACATACTAGTGTTCGGCAAGACTAAAGAGGAACATGACCAGCGTCTCAGAGCGATGCTGAAGCGCACAAGGGAGCGAGGGGTGAGGCTCAACCCCGACAAGTGTCACATATGCGTGTCCGAGGTACGCTACTTCGGCCACATGCTCTCACACGAAGGCATCAAACCAGACCCACACAAGGTGAAGGCGGTCAAGGACATGCAACCCCCACAGAATAAAGCAGAGCTGGAGACAGTCCTCGGCATGATCAACTACCTCGCCAGATTCGCTCCACACCTCTCACAGATAAACGTACCCCTCAGACAGCTTCTGAAACAGGACAGTGAGTTTGTGTGGGATGCAGTCCACGACAAGGCGTTCCAAGAGATGAAGAATCTCATTACACAGCACCCAGGTCCAGTACTCTCATATTTCGACCCGCAGAAAGAGCTGCGACTCCAAGTGGATGCATCCAAAAGTGGCCTTGGGGCTGTCATGCTCCAAGATGGCAAACCAATTGCCTATGCGTCCAAGTCACTCAACAGCACTGAAGAAAACTACGCACAGATAGAGAAGGAGCTCTACGCTGTGGTCTTCGGCTGCAAGAGGTTCCACGAGTACATGTACGGACGAAAAGTGATTGTGGAGTCAGACCACAAGCCTCTGGAGGCAATACTAAAAAAGCCACTGGCAGCAGCACCACCCCGGCTGCAACGGATGATCCTGGCGCTCCAAAAATACGACATCCAAATCATCCACCGCCCCGGTAAGGACATACCGGTGGCCGACACACTGTCACGCAAGTCAATAGAACACCACGACAGTGACCTACAGGAAGGGATGGAGGCCCAAGTGCACACAGTCCTCAGCAACATCCCTGTGAGCGACACAAGACTCACAGAAATCAAGCAGGAAACAGCGCAAGATCCACAGCTCACCGCACTCAGACGAGCCACACTCACTGGCTGGCCAGACACAAAGAAAAAGTGCCCGCCCAGCATCCAGGAATACTGGAACCACAGAGCAGAAATCTCAGAAATGGACGGTATCCTGTTCAAAGGTGAGAGAATCATTGTCCCCCAAAAGCTTCGCAAGGACATGATACAGTGCATCCATGCCAGCCACCTTGGCGTGGAAAAAAGCAAATGCCGAGCAAGAGACTTTCTGTTCTGGCCTGGCATGGGGAAACAGATCGAGGATGCGGTAGCAGACTGCAGCATATGCCAAGAACGGCGCAGCGCAAATGCAAAGGAACCAATGATGTCACACGCCATACCCGAGCAGCCGTGGCAAGTGATAGGCACAGACCTATTCACATGGAACTCACAGGACTTCATAGTCACTGTGGACTACTACTCCAGATTCTTCGAGCTAGAGAGACTTTACAGCTGCACCTCATCTGCCGTCATCATGAAGCTGAAAGCAGCAATGGCTCGACATGGAATCCCCGAGACTATCATCAGCGACAACGGTCCGTGCTACAGCTCTGGTGAGTTCCGCAACTTCTCACAGACATGGGGTTTCTCACACACCACCACAAGCCCCCACTACCCACAGAGCAACGGCCTGTCCGAGAAGACTGTCCAGACGGCCAAACGCATCCTGGACAAAGCCAAAGCTGAGAACAAAGACCCCTACATGAGCTTACTGGAGTATCGCAACACACCGGTGGACAACCTGAAATCACCGGCACAGCTACTGATGAGTCGGAGGCTGCGGTCCATTCTCCCATCAACAGCAAAACACCTGCAGCCACAGATCGCCAGTCAGGAGGATGTTCACAAAAGGAGAGAGGTATGTCAACAGCGCCAGCAGGCATACTACAACCGAACAGCCAAACCTCTGCCCCACCTGCCCGCAGGCACACCAATCCGCTTCCGGCAGGAGGATGGATCCTGGAGACCTGCAACTGTGGAAAGACCAGCAAACACAGACAGGAGCTACCACATCCAAACCAAAGAAGGTCAGATCTACCAAGCAACCGTCAACACCTGCGACAAAGCAGAGTGAACACTCACACTACACACACACACACTTCACAGCAGACTGTTACCAGCGCTAACAACAACACACAAGCCCATCAGCAAGAGCATGCTGAACCTCCAGACACGAACAATCAGCGACAACCAGACACACAGCTTGGTTACACCACGAGGTCAGGTCGCACGATCAAACCAAGACAAATCCTTGACTTATGAATGTTAAAAAAAGAGAATTGTACACCAACCTGTACTATACCTGCTATGTTTTGAAAAGAAATATTTACAGCGTTCACTTACCTTGTGTACCTACCTGCTGTTTGCAGTTACCAGTAATGAAATGGAAAAAAAAAGATGAAATGTTATTACGGTGTCACATTTAGACAGTGAAGGAAATGTTTTACACTACTTTGTTGCAGTCCAGTTATATAAGAGTTCCACTTTCATATTCTTTCTTATTAAGATTGTATTCGCTTATAAACGTGCTCAACGTGGTCTGTATCTCTGCAGAGAAAGCAGCACTTTTCAGAAAAAGGGAGATGTAATATTTGCTAGTAATATTTGATTTGCTAATGTCCCTTACGGCTTTCCGTAGCGCCACAACAAAGTCACGTGATGTACGTAACAACGTCAGTGGAAATCCGGTCGGTGAATAAACACCCAGCACGAGAGAAGTCGTCCTTGCTTTATTAATGTTATAAGTTAACATAGCCAGAGGGCACAGATCATTACACACAGCATGCTGGGCACTGTAGTTCTCGTCACAGAATGCTTCTTAGTTTACGTCTTTTTACATGAACTCTGATATTTCTGAGTCCTAAAACATACAACATCGAACTGTGACTTCAAGGTCAAACACAAAGGAACCAACTAATTTTCAAAATTACTGGTGTAACAGAAATTGACATAAAGGGACCATAAATATATTTAATAATTTATTTCGTTGAGGTAGGTTTTAATTTTTGGTCATGCATTTTTTAATTTTTTAAAATTTTTGCTTCTTTCTGGCTACAACTGCAGCCATTAATCAGTCTCTTTTGCCAATAATTCATTATGTAGCTGTGCAATTTAATCACTGGACTTAAAGCTGCAGTAGGCAATAGTATTTCATTATAAGTTTGGTTGAAATAACTAATTTTGACTATTGCATGTCACTAACAATAATTAATTGAAGGGTTCCTTTAAAAAAAGTGTGTCTGTGAGTGCCCTGCCCTTTGTGTGTGTGTATATATATACATATATATACGTATATATATATTTTTTTAAAACTGGACCCAGTTTGAATCAAACAACCAATCAGGGTTAGCTATTACATAACTAGGCAATCACATGTAATAGGACCGTGGTTCACTTCTCTTTGCTGTGATCACAGCTGGACACCAGCCTTGTGCTGTCTCATGTGAATAGTACTACCTGGGTGCAGTTCTGGAAGCCGCTTTGCTCCTCTGTTGTAGTACTGCTGCTGTCTTTTCTGTAGACTTTGGAGAGTTGAGTGTACATCTTTTGGTACTGCTGGACAGAAAACTATGCTGGAGCTTGGTAGAGTGCTTCTGAGGACTCTGCCCATGAGCATTTGTGCTGGGGAGTACTCCATGCCTGTTACAAGTGTGTTCCTCAGGGTGAGAAGTGCGAGACAGCAGGGGTCTATGTTTGTTTGTTGTGCTTTCTTCAGCACGAGTTTCACAGTTTTCACTGTTCTCTCAGCTAGTCCATTTGACTGTACATAACCCAGACTGGAGTGAAGTGAGTTTTATGCCCCATGACGTCACAAAGCTTCTCATTACCTGACTTGGAAATGGAACATGGTCACACAGTATCTCTTTTGGTATTGCTATTCTAGAGAAGACCGATTTCATCTTGCTGATCACAGTGTGTGATGTCTTGTCCTTAACGTTCAGTACCTCTGGGTATTTTGAGAGGTAGTCTACTATCAAGAGAAATGACCGATCCCACTTCTGACACCATGTTCTAGTTTTACATGACCTTCTGTTTCAAAGATGGCAGCCCCAACTTTGAACCAAGGAAGCTCAGGGATGTCATGTGAGATCAGTGGCTCCTTCTGGTTTCTGGGCTGAAACTGCTGGCACGTCCCACAAGTCTCAACCATTTGTTCTATGTCTCTTGTCATTCCTGGCCAGTACCAGTGCTTTCTGGCCAGTGCTTTAGTCCGCTGCATCCCTTGATGAGCTATATGTAGCTTTTGTAGCATTTCTGTTCTCATTGTGCTTGGGAGGATTATCCTGTCTACAGCGAACATTATCGCTTCTCTCACAGCCACTGTGGGTCTGATTGGCCAGTATAGTGTCAGTCTTGAATCTGCTTGTTTCTTGTGCGGGGCCAACCATCTCTGTGTATGACTTGCAACAGCTGCAGTGTTTCATCTTTCTTTGTTTCACCCTTGAGCTGTTCTAGAGTCTGTACTCAAGACATCTGCGGGCTCCAAAGCATAGACAACTTTCTTGCCCATGATGTCATCTGCTGACGTGTGCTGTTCTTGTATGACAGCTCGTGAGAGTGTATCTGCGATCAGTAGATCTTTACCTGGTGCGTAGGTGACATTTAAGTCATATCGCTGCAGCTGAAGCAGCATTCTCTGCAGTCTGGAAGGAGCAGTTCCAAGTGACTTTCTCATGATGTTTTCCAATGGTTTGTGGTCTGACTGAACATTCATCCTCACCCCATATACATACTGGTGGAAGTTTTTGACAGAGAAGACAATCGCTAAGAGTTTGTTCTCAATTTGTGCTTAGTTCTTTTCGGTCTCAGTCAGTGCCCTTGATGCATAGGCTATTGGGTGACCCTCTTGTAAGAGACACACCTCCAGGCCGTCTTTAGATGTGTCAGCCTGTATTAAGAGCTGTTTCTTTGGATCGCAGAACCTGAGCACAGGCGCACCTGTGAGCGCATGTTTCAGTTTGTTGACTGCATTATCATGTTCATGTTGCCACTGCCACACATTGTCCTTCCGTAGCAGCTATCTTATTGGCACTGTTATGGTGGCCTCACCAGGGGGGTACTGCACTAGGTATTTTACCATGCCAAGCATTGGCTGTAGTCCTGTTTTGTCAGTAGGTGGCGGCATCTCAGCAATGGCCCTAACTTTTGCTTCATCTGCCTTAACACCTGCTGCAGTGACAGTGTGGCCCATGTAGTTTACACTCCTCACCTTATACTGTAGTTTTTACAACAGTTTTTATGCACTGCATATACAGCTCTCTCCTGGGACGCTGCACCAATTGCTTGTATTTGTGCTTTAGCAGTCTCAGCAGCACGACACATGTCTATGGCCTTTTCTAATGTAAGATTTGGTTCTCTTCAAAGTCTGTCTTTCAGGCGCTGGTCATTCATACTGAACACAATCTTGTCTCTGATCATGACATTTTCCGAGACGCCAAGTTCACAGTCTTCACTCTTTCGCCTGAGCTCTGTCACATATTTCTCTATCGTGATAGATTCGGACATAGGGTGCGCCCAAAACTGGTGTCTTTCAAACGCTGTGTTTTTCATAGGCTGACGATAGGCTCTGAGAGCTGGTAGAATTTCTTCTACAGTCTCTTCATCATAGTCAACATCAAGTGTGTTATGCACTTCCGAGAGCTTCCTCGCCTAGTGCGTGCAGTAAAATGGCTACTTTTAACTTTTCTTACTTACGATCTGCACCCCCCGCGTTCACGTATATTTTGAAACACTGTTCCCTTCGTCGCTAATTTTCACCCACGTTGCCCGTCAGCACTAGTGGCGACGGTAACGTGAACTGGTCCATCTTGAGACGGTGGTTCACCTTTCATTGTCTATACACTGTACGCGCTAGCTTAGCTTTTACCTAGTAGAAAACTCCGTTCTCTCGACTCAACTGCGGCAAAATGACGAACTGGACCGACTTCTGACACCAAGTTATGGTTTTACATGACTGGAAGACTCGACTTAGCTGTTGAGTATACAGAGACTTAACGTGTCTAATTATCCGTGCACATTGCACTATTTTCCCGAGACATTTAAATTGAAGAAGTGTATGTCATTTTTCATACAGTAGTTGGTACTGTTCCTTGAGTTGATAATCTATTGAAATTTAGAGCAATATTTATACATGTATTATACATAAATGTCACCTAATTTGTTTTCTGTACCAGTTTACCAGTGTTTCCTCTAATTTTTGTGCAGCTGTGGTGCTTTTGAGTGACAATTCTACATTTGTCCTTTATCTGTCTTATATTTGGGCCCAAGTTACGGTTCGAGTGCTAAAAAGATTTTAATTGTAATATAATCCATCCATCTAATCTAAACCGTTTATCCTGCTGTCAGGGTCGCGGGGATGCTGGAGCCTATCCCAGCAGTCACTGGGCAGCAGGCAGTGACAGACCGCCAGGCCATTACTTCTAAAACACTTTTTATTTGTTTGTTTTAGATAAGTGTTTATTTTAATTTCACATTTCTCTTGCAGTGGTGGTAAATTCCATTGCTGTGGTGACATGCCACTGCTAAATGAATACTGAGAAAACACTGCTACCAGAAAATTTCACATGAAAAACATCTGAACCCACGTTTTACACATGAACCCTTCTGCTCTTTTGTCATCAGGTGTGGTGAACTGGAATGCATTATCAGAGGCGTATAGAAGGACCTACAGAACTCTATCTGTCTCCTCTTCCGGTGTGGGAAGATGGCTGCGCAAATTCGCGTTTGCGTCAGCCTCACCCGGTGCCGGTGTCGGAAGATGGCCACGCGAATTCATATTTGCGGCGGCCTCATCCAGTACCGTCCATGCAGTGTCTTTGTCCATGTCTGCATCTAAGTTTTGTCTTCGTTTGATGGCTGGTAGAGCTGGCGCTGGATCGGCTGGGAGAGCGGGGCAGGCTAAGCTAACTGCTAGCCCATGCAGACCGGCAGTTCCGACAGTCATCCTGGCTGGCGTTTCTTCCCTTGGACAGTGATTTATTTTGTTTAGTTTGGATATGTGTGTTCTTATAGCTTTTGGGTGTGTTTTTGTCTTTTTGTTGTACTGCTGTGAACTGGGGAAATCGGCATTTCATTTAATGTCATATATGCAAGTGCATGAAATGAAATGACAAAGTGTTCCTTGTTCCTGTTCCATTCAGTGCAATTCTCTTTAAAAAGACTGAAGACTACAGGGGATATGGACAGAGAAGAAAACTGCAAGGATTCTACTCTGAAAATGATCTTGCAGGATACTGCCGCATTGGCTGTTTTTATGTGGCCGTAGGCACTTTCTGAGTAACCACTTCAACTCTACCATCAATGGCTTCATCATTACTGCAAGAATTCCCAAATATGTCCTGAATATCTGTCCAAATTGAGAAAATAACTTTCATTCTGTTATCTGCCTCACTGACATGCAATTAAATATACTTTGGCTAATTACCCTTGTTAGCCAGCATAATTTTTGCAACATAGCAGAAACAGCATGACTGTCATATATTTTAAGTATTACCAATACTGAAATTGACGAATTGTACACTCATTCATTATGTGCAGTAAATATTGTTATAGCCCACAGGTAGGTATACACTGCAAAAGCCAGTAACTTCAATGTGTGATTGTCTTAGTAATGGAAATGTATCTCCTTTATAGATGATAAAAGTACCCTGCTGTTCACAGAGGGCATATCCAACCAGATATTCATAACATTTAGCCAAACAACATTTTCAGTTATTTAGTACTCTGCGATGGAGGAACTCCATGCCCGCTGCTCTGCACAGTTTTGCCTTTCTGCTTTTGCACCTGCTGAGAAGAATTTTAGGTGTATCGACAACTCAACTCACCAGTACTCTATGTGGTGAAATGACATATAGCAACGTTTTGATCAAAGAAAAAGAAAAATAGCCCAGCTAGATTTACAACGATCAATCATGCGCTCATCAAATCTCTTTTAAGCAACTGTATGAGCTATAAAGAGGGCAAAAATTACTGTCTTAAGCTTTTTTCCCCCTTGTTTAAGGATTTGATGAATAATTATCACCACTGCACATAGAGAAAAACATTTTTATAAAAATAATTATTTGATAAATAATTACCACCACTGCACTTGGAGTAAAAATTTATTATAAAATGTGTCAATTTAATGAACTATAATTTGCAAAAATGCAAAGTCTGCTTTTTAAATGCTCACTGAACATATCTTATTCTTCAAAGCTGAATTTTCCTTAACAATTTTTCCCTTTTAGTAGCCAATTGAAATAGATTTGAACAGATGAAAGAAAACAAGTGTGCCACAATGAAAAACAGATGAAAGCCAAAATGCCCTCAGAGGGTCACGTACCTTTAAGAAAGAAGTGGGCATAATTTGTAGTCAGAAGGGGCGTAACTCGATGTAGGCACAACATGAAGTGGGCATAACTTGGTAGTCATACAGGCTGCAGACTGTCGCATTTGAGCGACAGTCTGCTTGAGCCCCGCCCATTTGTTGCCTTCAGTTAAACCAAGAAGCGACAGCATGCCAGTCTGCCTCAGGGCAAAAGGGCCTTATTTTTTCCCACCCGTATTTCTCGAAGACATCATCATCTCATTTCTCGAAAACCTTTTGTTAACAGAGTCTGCAAAACTGAACCCAATATGCTGACACAGACAGATTCAAGGCAAAGTTTCAGTGAAACAAGTCCTTTAATGCCAGATAAGACAAGGAGCCGCCAAGAACTGGCAAGGTGGATGTGGTAAGGCTGGGTATATATAGAGTAGGGTTGATTGCTGTAGATGAGATGTAGGTGGTGGACCTCTGCTCTGCCTGCCGCACACCTGCCTCCAATTCCGAAGCACACAGACACACAAACAGGAGAGAGAAACTAGGGAAACGGGAGTGGCCAAGATAAGGGAGACAATTAGGGAAACGGACAAAGAGGGTGAGTCCTGGGAGGGCGCAGGGGCGGCTGTGACAGTATCCTCCCCTCCCCCTCTCTCTACGGGCGCCACGACTTGTCAGGATGATGCTCAAGGACAGCTCGGATGAGCGGAGGGTCCAGGATGTGACGGCGAGGGACCCAGCAGTGTTCCTCAGGAACACTGCAGACCGTGGCTCTGACGGCGTACGTCCAGAAGCCGCTGGATGGTATATACTGGGCCGCCGCCTACCATGCATGGAGGTGGAGGAGCCAATGCTGGGGTGGATAAGGAACTAGAGAGGACGGGCTTCAGATGGGAGACATGGAATGTGAGGTGCACCCAAAGGGAGGCCGGGAGCATGAGCCCTACTGCCATGTGGTTAATAACCTTGTCCACCGGGAAAGGACCTATGAAGCAAGGAGTGGGCTTCTTGGATTTCACCTTCAGCAGCAGGTCCTTGGTGGAAATTCACACCTCTTGACCAGGGGCAGGAGCTGGGGTACGTTGATGGTTAACCTGGGACTGGGATCATAGGTGGGCCTGCACCGATGGCATGGCGACTTCACCCTCCTGGGCAAGGAACGGGGGAGGTTGGTAGCCAGAGCTTACTCGACGGGGGACATCCCCAAAGAGGCACTTAGGTGGGCGTTGTGGTCATGCTCAACCCAAGGCAAGTGCTAGCTCCAGGAGGACGGGTTGTCGGCAATTATATATGACGCAGTGTGGCCTCTAGCTCCTGGTTGACACGCACAGTCTGGCCGTTGGACAAGGGGGTGGTATCCGGAGGACATACTCACGATGGCACCCAGGGCAAAGCAGAATGACCTCCACATCTGGGATATGAATTGGGGGCCTCTGAAACGATGTCCACCGGGATACCATGCAGGCAGATGTGTTGCACCTGGAGATTGGTGGTCTCCCTGGAGGACGGGAGCTTTGGCAGAGGGACAAAATGCACTGACTGGGAGAAACGGTCAGCTGAGGTGAGAATGACCGTGTGGCCATGAGACGGGGGCAGACCAGTAACAAAGTCCAGGGCGATGTACAACCGGGGTGACTAGGTATCGGCAAGGGATGTAACAGCCCAGAAGGGCGTTTGGTAGAGGATTTACCCTGGGCACAGACCGAGCACGCTGCAATGAACCCCTGTGTATCCTTTCCCATAGAGGGCCACCAGAATCATTGCCGAAGGAAAGAGAAGGTCTGATCGATTCCAGGATGGCAGGCCAGCTTGCTAGAGTGGCCCCTCTGGAGAATGTCGCAGCGGACAGCATTGGGGATGAACAGGATGTTGGGAGGTCCGCCGCCAGGATCTCATTGGGTCTCCTTGACTTGATGGATGCAGGACTCAAGTTCCCAAGAAACAGCAGCCATGATGCACGAGGGGGGCAGGATGGGTTCAGGTTGGTGATAGGTGTCATCTGTGAGAGAGCGGGAGAGAGCGTCGGGCTTGACATTTTTCAACCCTGGAAAACAAAGTTAGAATAAAATTAAACCAGCCAAAGAATAATGCCCACCTGGCTTGCCTGGAGTTCAGGCATTTAGCCGTCTGAATATAGTCCAGGTTCTTGTGGTCGATCCAGACAATAAAGGGGTGCTCCGTGCCCTCCAGCCAGTGGCACCACTCCTCAAGTGCAATCTTCACTGCCAGGGGTTCCTCGTTCGCGACATCATAGTTCTCTGTGGGGGACAGCTTACGAGGAAAAAATAAAGCACAGGGGTGAAGTTTATGATTGGCAGGAGAGTGCTGGGAGAGAATGGCACCTACCCCGATATCAGAAGCATCCACCTCCACCACAAATCGCAGTTCCGGGTCCAGCTGGGTGAGCACCAGGGTGGTGGTGAAACGATGCTTCAGCTCCTGGAAGACTGACTCCAACTCTGAGGTCCAGTGGAACGGCTTGGTAGTGGCGGACCTAGCTCCAGCGGAGCAGTGAGACCTCCAAGCCCTGACCGTGGCACTGGAGAGGCAATTCGGACAACAACTCTTCACTGACCAGAGCAGGGAGCAGCTAGCCAGCCACCACCACCAAGAGGGAGACAGCCTGGGTGTCTTTGCTGCAGATGTGCAGCTACACGCCCAACATGGTTACCCGCAGTTCAACGTAGCCACCCAAGAGGAGCTGGCCCTCCATGCTTTCCTGTGGGGGCTCACGCCAGAGCAGTTGCGCCAGCGTGTTCGCCTCGCCAATACCCCAGTCCCCCTGCAAGGCTCTCTGCAAAGCTGAATGGGCTGAGGTGGTACTCTCCAGGCAGCTTATCCAGCAGAAGGCCCCTGCTCTCCGACTGTATGTCAGGTTGGCTGACAATGACGGAAGAGGTCTACCAAGTTTGGCTTCCACCACAGCAGTCTCGGCGATGGCTCCAACATCCAGGTGATGTCCACCCCAGCCAACTGACCGCTGTTACCAGTGTGACAAGCCTGGTCACATAACCCGCGACTGCAAAGCACCGGCGCCAAACGCCAGAGTCACCCGGGTAGGAAACGATGGCGGAGTGGCCGAGTGAAGGGACCGTCACTCCAGTCTCCAGTCCCCCTTCAAGGCTGATGCACGCTGCTTGGTCGCCTAGGCCACACTAAAGGGGACTGTATCTGGAATGTTAACCTAGTTAACTAGTTAACGTAGTCGCCCATGGTGCGAGTGACCCAGGTTCACATCCGGCTGCGGCGGTTCCCAGCTGCCCCCTGAATTCGCTACATTGGTGACAGAAGTTGGATGGTGAGACCGTGAGGCCATCGGAAGCGCGTGAACCCAGAGGCGTGAGGGGGTTGATATGCTGAAGTGCGGGGACACGCTTCCCGAAGGAGGGAGGTAGTGTAACGATCATGAATGACTAGACTTGCTAGCCCATTGGCTAATGAGCCGGACCCTTTAGTTGACTGGTTAGCACAGTCGTCCCGGGTTCGCGTCCCGGCTGTGGCGGTTCTCGGCTGCCCCCCGAATTCGCTACAATATAAAGCCTTGGAGGGCAGGAGTGGATGAACCCGGTCAAAGAGTAACCGCCCGTAAGGACGCTTTGATAATTAATCGGACGCGCCCGCAATGAGGCAGCAATCATTTCATTGGGTAACACTTCACCAGGCATTGTATTGGTTGGTATCACTCCCTCCAGGAAATATACAACACCGTGGTTCTTCTGTTACTTATGGATTTATTCATCTTAATCATGCCTCAACATAACCGTCATCAAATCCACCGTCGAACTGTTGAATACATGAACAGAACAAGCAACTTCATATCACACCTTCATATCATACACAAACTGCAGAAACCCAACTATAAAAATATGCGCTACAAAACATAAAACACGCAAATAAACATACCTCGCTGGCTGCCCACAACCAAGAGGAAATTAGTCCACCCGAACAAAAACAAAATCTTCAAACGGGCAATGCAATGTCACTTTTGTTACTCAAACTTTAAGGCGGAATATAAAAACTTCTCCCACTTCCTGTTTCTTCTTGGAAGGAAATTGCAACAACTAAATGTGTCCCTGTACAACATAGAACATAAAAGCACTTCCTGCGTAGTTTTAATACAAAACAAATCAATAATTGTGAAAATAAACTACATGAACAATATACGCAAACAAAACACATCAAATAATGACATAAAAATATTTGTGGCAGTTGAAGTTGAGGAATTATGACAGGGTTATTGCACAAAAACCCGAGAGCAGAGCAAACGTGAGAGCAGACGTTTCGTCACGAGCGTACAGAATCGGCCTGAGTGCGAGAGGGACTGGAGCAGGAGCGCAGAAAATCTGTCCAGGCAACAATGCATCTGAGTGCAATTATACAGTTTGAGCAGAAGCAGGGCAAATACAAGCGCAAGCAGGGGCTATTTGAGTGCGAGGGCAGTGAAAGCGTTACAAAAATCTGAACGTGAAATCAATAAGTCATGCCCTCAGACTGAAAGACCACGCTCTTGAATAAAGACAGGGTGACGGTTACCTACTTTTGCAACCTCAGTTGAACGTACAGACCTTGGAGGGCAGTGTTGTAGCGGGAAAAGCGGAGTTTGGTCTCCGCCCACACAGACTTGTCATCCATGGCACTGGTGCTTTGCTCCAGTCAGTCTGTGCATTGCATTGCATTTCAAGACAGCGTCGCGAAGGGTTGCAGGTTGATTCTTCAAGCGACAAGGATGACGGCGCACAAACAGTGTGGGCATCTGCAGAGTCCTGGCACTGAAATACTCATATTATCTCCAGATAGGTGGCAAAAAGAAAAGGCATCCGTCATCCTGAGTGAAAAGCCCTCAGAACTGAATAAATAAGAAGCGTGACATGACTAAGCTTGACGTCTCGAAACACAGGCTGCTTCATGACCACACAACGCGATGCATCGTTATCTAGCGCTATTTCACCAACCTGTATTTCAGCTCTGTGGGACGATAGCTTCGCTTGTGATATGTATATATAATGCGTAAATAGGGCATCGCATTTGGTTAAGAGGAAAAAAATGGGATTTCTGCACCAGCTTCATCTCCTGCTATGGAAGAACGTCTCTTTGAAGCGGAGGGGACCGGTAAGAAAACATTTATTTAAATATGAATCAAGCTGAAGACAACTGAGTTGTTTTATTTCCGTATCGAGGTTAGAAATCAACACTTTGCAGAGCAGACGGGCGGAGGTTCTCTCTTCCATTTTTTTCTTTTGCGTTGGCTTGCTGCATTGCTTGTAGCTTTATGCAGGCTGTTCTCTCCATATCTATCCGCAAACTGCGAACACTACGCAAGACTTGATCCTTTTACCGCCAGTTCTGCTACGTATCTAACACTAAGAATATTTATTGTTGGCAATCAACTTCATCTCCAAAGATGTTTGGATGTTGTCTGAAAGTGGAAAGCCTACCGTATGTGCACATCCTGTCAAACAGGTTGTTGTTTGGATAAACACTTTAACTTCTGTCTACCAGACACATGCACCAGACAGACAAACAGAGCTGAGAATCATCTGTACAAGCCTCAACCATTAACTCGATCTGGGTCTAAACAGTAGCAGGTTGTGGAAGGGTATTGAGCCTTTATTTATAGCATCAGGGAGCAGCAAGTAAATGTGTTTGGCCTAATTTTTTCTTTGCCAAATAAGGTTTAATAAGAGGCTTACTGCACTGAAATAGTCCACAAAACCTTCAAAAATGTGCTTGCTTGTAGGAAAGTATTGAAGACAAACTGCGTCCCAGTCACCATTTGCTTTCCTCGGTATCAGTGCTACCAGACATTTTAGTGAGAGTCTGTGATGCCCCAGCATGTCAGATAGGAGGACAGAAAAGAGGGAGATCACCTGAAAAGAGATCAACTTGACACAATGAATACTTCTTTTTTCTCCACATGGATAACCTGTATTCTCTTCTATAATAAAACTCCCAAGCTCAATAACGTCTGATGACCGAATGATTCTTCCATAGGGGAGAATACGGGTACAGGAAAAAGTATTCAAGAAGTATTCATGTGTGAAGTTTATCATTAAATATATCTGAATTATAATTAATCCACTCTGTTGGCATTATCATTTTTCATCAACAAATAATTTATTATGAACTGACTCATCCAGCAAAGCTTATGACCTACACCTTGTTTGTAAATGAAAATATTGATGGTGCAACAAGTGACGTGGTTTGTTCTCAACATATTTAAAATCATACATCAAGGGTATAACACAGAATATGCCAAAGAAAACTAAAGCTAATTTCGCCTTCCTTTTTTGATTATATATTAATTTGGTGCGTTGATATTTGCAGTGTGCCTATTAAAGCTACAATCCTAAAGATTTACATGCAAACAGATGCCTTTTCCATTGCTGGTGAAATTATGAATCGTGAACATTGCTGTTGCTCATATTAATGATTACTCTCAGTTCGGACCAAGCAGATAGGACAACATCGTAAGGTGAACGTTGTTTTGGGGCTAGTGTTGGGGAAGATGCAGACCGAACAGCACCACTGACATCATTTAAAAAGGCTGTCTGGAATTTGGAGCGGTAAAACACAATTACCAGCATCACCTTCGATGTCAGCAAGTTAGAAAATCAAAAATGATATCTTCCGGACAGTAGCTTTAATGCTTACTAAAGTTACATCACTGCCCAAACAGCTTTCTCTTCCATGTTGCAATACCAGACTCATTCATTCATCCTTTCAGATGTTCAGTCAGATAGCCAGCAGATGGACTGACAGTCATCAGCCAAACAGATTGGAAGACTGATGGACAGATGGGCAGTTAGACAAGCAGTTAAATATCTTAATGGGCACATTAACATGTTGTCCTCCAGATACATGTCACTTCCTAATGTGGTGACCTCTTGAACGTTGGCCTCAACACATACGTATGGTCAAGATTTTGATGCTCGCAGGGTGTTATTGAGCATCAAATAGCCTAATGCCCATTGGCCTGTTTACTTTAGTGCCATACATGCTTTTTTAAAGGTAGGCTAGATCTGTCCTGAAGGCTCTCCGTTTGTATTCCCACTTGATGCCTTTCCTCAATGACCCAGTAATAGTTAGGGTGGATTTTGTGTATGTGTGTGTTGCTATTTCTAGCTCATCTACCTTCAGATTGCACTTACAAGAGACACCAACAGTGGGCTAGGATGCCAGTAATAATAATAACAGCAACAGCTGCCTTGTTCTGTGTATAAGTTTCTCATCATGCAGCCTGGGCCAGGCCCACTTAAAACTGTCCATAGAATTGATGGGCTGAGGAGAACAGCCTGACTCAGCAGTTGCTGAGAGGTAGCATAGGCCCCTGTTTTGATCCCTATTGATTAAAATGTGCTAATTTTTTTAAACGAGAACCTCGTGACTGGAGAGCGGACAGCTTTGGCTACTTAAGATATAGAAAAGTGTTTAGTCTTCATTTTCTGCCTCCCTGTTATAGCAGTGAAAGTAATGCTCCTCTGCTTACAAGTAGGCTGGATATTTACCCAGTATGTTATCTTGAGGAGAGTGTGTCACTGACAAAGTTCAACTCTGTTGTACAGTTACAGGAAGGAATGAGTTGACAAAGGGAATCGGAACACCCTTATTTGCATTTGCAAACTGTGGATGGCTAAGTTAAAACACTTGTCATTTTCCATTATGGTGAAATTGTCAGTCCGGTGTGAACTGTGAGAGTGGGGAAGGAAATAGATACATTTCTTTTATTAAACTCATCCTTTTGATCTACAGCAAATGGGAAAACTCTTTCACTCTTTTCCTGCTCCATCCATCCCTCCCCAGTTCCCCATCTCTTTATCTCCATGGCCCTATCGCTCCGCTGCTTTTTGCTGTTGCAGGGAATGATCCTTTTCATTAAAAGGTCAAAGTGAATGGCGGATTCCAGACTTCATCTGCCTGGGTCACTTTGTTATCAGGCACCAGGGAAAAAAGGTTCCTGCTAAAGTGGATGGTAGTAACATGTACCATACCAGTCATAACCAAAATGTACGTGCATCTGATTGCCATTTACTGCTGTGCTGTGGGGCGCAAAATTGATATGTGTACTGGATATATGTCCAACTCCTATTAACCTCCAAAGTTGTCTTTTTAAGAAATAGCCCCCACCCCTGCCCCATGAATAACAATATCTCTCCAATGTATTCCTCCTCTACTTTCCATCTATCATCTAAGTATTTACTCCTTTAGTTCACCCCCCTTTAATATGTGCGCATTTGTTGCATTTGTTGGCAGGATCCTGCAGTTCCTTCCTTATTTTTTGTCTGTAATCATGACGTAAAGATTATCTTACTATTAAGGGTCTTTGTATGTCACTCTTGAGAAAAGTGTTTACTAAATTCATCAAGTGAAGTGCAAACGTAGCATCCTGCTAAAGCACATCCATCTGTCTGATTTTGTAATATCTCCAGGGATAGTGATAAAATATGTCAATAGAATCAAATTATTATTTATAGTCACTGTTAATAAACAATGCACATATGATTGAAACTTGGAAAAAGTCTTTTACTCATTGCATTATTCACACAAATGGATGAAGAGGATGAAGAGTAGAAAGGCAGTTGGTCCTGATGACATACCTGTGGAGGCATGGAGATGTGTAGGAGAGATGGCAGTGGGGTTTTTAACTAGATTGTTTAACATAATCTTGGAAAGTGAGAGGATGCCTGAGGAGTGGAGAAGAAGCATACTGGTACTAATTTTCAAGAACAAGGGCAATGTGCAGAACTGTAGCAACTACAAAGGTATAAAGTTGGTCAGCCACAGCATGAAGATATGGGAAAGAGTAATAGAAGCTAGGTTAAGAGGAGAGGTGACAATTAGCGAGCAGCAGTATGGTTTCATGCCACGAAAGAGCACCACAGATGCGATGTTTGCTTTGAGAATGTTGATTGAGAAGTATAGGGAAGGTCAGAAGGAGTTACATTGTGTCTTTGTGGATTTAGAGAAAGCATATGACAGGGTGCCGAGAGAGGAGGTGTGGTATGGTATGAGGAAGTCGGGAGTTGCAGAGAAGTATGTAGGAGTGGTGCAGGACATGTATGAGGGAAGTGTGACAATGGTGAGGTGTGCGGTTGGAGTGACAGATGGGTTCACGGTGGAGGTGAGATTACATCAAGGATCGGCTCTGAGCCCTTTCTTGTTTGCAATGGTGATGGACAGGTTGACGGACGAGATCAGGCAAGACTCTCCATGGACTATGATGTTTGTGGATGACATTGTGATCTGTAGTGAGAGTAGGGTGCAGGTCAAGGAGAGCCTGGAGAGGTGGAGGTATGCACTGGAGAGTATGGAATGAAAGTCAGTAGGAGCAAGACAGAATACATACACTCACTGGCCACTTTATTAGGTACACCTTGCTAGTACCGGGTTGGACCCCCTTTTGCCTTCAGAACTGCCTTAATCCTTCGTGGCATAGATTCAACAAGGTACTAGAAACATTCCTCAGATAGTTTGGTCCATATTGACATGATAGCATCACGCAGTTGCTGCAGATTTGTCGGCTGCACATCCATGATGCGAATCTCCCGGTCCACCACAGCCCAAAGGTGCTCTATTGGATTGAGATCTGGTGACTGTGGAGGCCATTTGAGTACAGTGAACTCATTGTCATGTTCAAGAAACCAGTCTGAGATGATTCGAGCTTTATGACATGGCGCATTATCCTGCTGGAAGTAGCCATCAGAAGATGGGAACACTGCGGTCATAAAGGGATGGACATGGTTAGCAACAATACTCAGGTAGGCTGTGGCGTTGACACGATGCTCAATTGGTACTAAGGGGCCCAAAGTGTGCCAAGAAAATATCCCCCACACCATTACACCACCACCACCAGCCTGAACCGTTGATACAAGGCAGGATGGATCCATGCTTTCATGTTGTTGACGCCAAATTCTGACCCTACCATCCGAATGTCGCAGCAGAAATCGAGACTCATCAGACCAGGCAACGTTTTTCCAATCTTCTATTGTCCAATTTTGGTTAGCCTGTGCGAATTGTAGCCTCAGTTTCCTGTTCTTAGCTGACAGGAGTGGCACCCGGTGTGGTCTTCTGCTGCTGTAGCCCATCTGCCTCAAGGTTCGACATGTTTTGCGTTCAGAGATGCTCTTCTGCATACCTCGGTTGTAATGAGTGGTTATTTGAGTTACTGTTGCCTTTCTGTCAGCTCGAACCAGTCTGGCCATTCTCCTCTGACCTCTGGCATCAACAAGGCATTTTCGCCCACAGAACTGCCGCTCACTGGATATTTTCTCTTTTTCGGACCATTCTCTGTAAACCCTAGAGATGGTTGTGCGTGAAAATCCCAGTAGATCAGCAGTTTCTGAAATACTCAGACCAGCCCGTCTGGCACCAACAACCATGCCACGTTCAAAGTCACTTAAATCACCTTTCTTCCCCATTCTGATGCTTGGTTTGAACTGCAGCAGATCGTCTTAACCATGTCTACATGCCTAATTGCATTGAGTTGCTGCCATGTGATTGGCTGATTAGAAATTTGCGTTAACGAGCAGTTGGACAGGTGTGCCTAATAAAGTGGCCGGTGAGTGTATGTGTGAATGAGAGGGAGGACAGCGGAATGGTGAGGATGCTAGGAGTAGAGGTGACAAAGGCATATGAGTTTAAATACTTGGAGTCAACTGTCCAAAGTAACGGGGAGTGCAGTAGAGAGGTGAAGAAGAGAGTGCCAGCAGGATGGAGTGGGTGGAGAAGAGTGTCAGGAGTGATTTGTGACAGAAGGGTACCAGCAAGAGTTAAAGGGAAGGTTTACAAGATGGTGGTGAGACCAGCTATGTTTTATGGTTTGGAGACAGTGGAACTGATGAAAAGACAGGAGGCAGAGCTGGAGGTGGCAGAGTTGAAGATGCCAAGATTTTAATTGGGAGTGATGAAGAAGGACAGGATTAGGAATGATTATATTAGAGGGACCGCTCAAGTTGGATGGTTTGGAGACAAAGCAAGAGAGGCAAGATTGAGATGGCTTGGACATGTGTGGAGGAGAGATGCTGGGTATACTGGGAGAAGGATGCTGAACATGTAGCTGCCAGGGAAGAGGAAAAGAGGAAGGCCAAAGAGGAGGTTTATGGATGTGGTGAGGGAGGACATGCAGGTGGCTGGTGTGACAGAGGAAGATGCAGAAGACAAGAAATGGAAACGGATGATCCGCTGTGGCAACCCCTAACGGGAGCAGCCAAAAGTAGTAGTAGTAGTAGATTATTCACACAAAATGCATTTTTATCTTGCAAATGATTGTGGTTGTAGTTTATTTATTTATTTATTTATTACTTCTCCCTTTTTCTTCCAATTGTACTTGGCCAATTACCCCACTCTTCCAAGCCATCCCGGTCACAGCTCCACCCCCCCTGCTGATCCGGGGAGAGCTGCAAACTACCACATGTATCGGTACCACGTGTCTCCTCCGATACATGTGGAGTTGCCAGCCGCTTCTTTTCACCTGACAGTGAGGAGTTTCGCCAGGGGGATGTAGCACATGGGAGGATCACACTACTTCCCCCAGTTCCCCCTCCCCCCTTAACAGGTGCCCTGACCAACCAGAGGAGGTGCTAGTGCAGTGACCCACATTCAGCTCCCTACCCGCAGACACGGCCAATTGTGTCTGAAGGGACGCCCGACCAAGCCGGAGGTAACACAGGGATTCAAATTGGCCATCCCCGTGTTGGTAGGCAACGGAATAGACCGCTATGCTACCCGGACACCCTGTGGTTGTAGATTTTAATAACGACTATTCCCATAGTATCTCATTATTGTAAAGGAGGATAATTTTGTTACTTTTTTCCATCCTAACAGAGGGATGTAAATACACACAAATAAAGGCCTTTACATACCGCAGATGTGACAAATAAATGACACAAAAATGCAAAATACATGCCTGCGAATATTTCACATCAAAACTGTTCATACTGGCAGCAATACGAATTTGCAACAGACGCGAGGGGCAAGGGTTCAGGTACAGTGGTGCGGTGCGTGGGGATCTCCTCTTCCCTTCAGGGTCATGGGGGTATCCTTGCATTTTGCCGGTCCAGCCCCCGCCGGGCACACTTCCTCCATTGCGGTATGCCGCTACCAGCTCTGGGTCGGCAAGGAAGGGTTGCCTTACTACCAGTGGCGGTTCTAGACCAATTTTACCTGGGGGGGGGGGCAAGCTGGGGCCAGTTGTGTTGTCAGAAGGGTACATTCGACCTGGGACAAAAGAGACAAAGAGTGTTCAAGCTTTCAAAATGTTTAGTTCAGCACATAAAGTAATAGTGCACAAAAAACAACATAAAATACCACGATTGGTATTTGTTTCAGTAAAAGTATTTGTTTCAGTAACTTACAGTTACAATTTCATTAAATTACAATATTGAAAAAAATAAAACCCATTCTGTTAGGTTCAGCTCAAGTTACAGCACATTCTTTGCTGCAACACTTCTTTATAAGGCTCAATGAACAACAGTACAAGCTCTGCTGTACTAGAGGGTCTCTGCATCCCAGTCTGTATTTTCCTTTCTAAAATTTGGCTGAAGTGATGTAGTTCATGCCCCAAGTCATCAATATTTGAATCATACAATTGAGCAAATGAAAACAGAGCTATATCTTTCAGAAATACATCACTTTTGGGGTTTAGAGCTTGGATGGTATTCATTATGTCACAGTTTGTCTTTGAAAACCGCCTGTTAAGCTCATTGAGCAGCTGATCAATGATGGGGTATAAAAAGGTTGAACGAAACCCACCTTTATCAGGTTCTGACTCTCTCTGACCAACAGTAGTCAGTACACAGTGTTCACCAAGTTTAGAGCTTCGCCTTTTTTTGTTGTTTTGCAGCTGGCTGTATTGCAGCATCACATTGCTCAGAAATGTTCCAACACTTCATCCCACAAATTATCAAAAAATGACTCCTGCCTGAAGTCATTCAATGTCTGAAGTAAAGCTTCAGCTAAATCAACAGCTTTTGAAAAGTCAAGTGATGAAGACTGTAGCATATCGGAGGGAAGCTGTGTTTCTCCAAACACTTTACGGAATGTAACAAGATATACAATGAATTCAAGATCTATCTGTGCCAGCAGACCTCGAACCTCAATAGATCTTTCACCATTGCCTTCTTGGGCTATCTCATGCAGTACTCGCTTAAGGACAAGCAATCTACCCATGTTATGTAGAGCTATAAATCGACATGCCCATCCAGTGTCACTTGATCGCTGGAGCTCTTTTGGTGCACCTTCGTACATCTCTCTTTGTATAGTTAGCCATTTAGGATGGACACATGACTCAGATGTGACCACATAGTTTTTCTAGTAAGGAGAAGAAATCCTCTGCCTCCGGGACAGCTTTGACTATATCTACTAAAACCAAATTTAGACAGTGGACATTGCAATGGATGTAAAAGGCATGTTTCTCTTGCTCTTTGACTCTAGCCTGGACCTCAGAATGCTTACCACTCATGACGGCAGCACTGTCATATGCTTGGCCTACAAGGTTGTTTTTGTATTCTAGACCATGACTTTCCAATATGAGGATTATTTTTTCAGTAAGCCCTGCTGCATCTAGCCCTCAGCAGATTCAAAATAAGAGAAAACTCTACTGGATAGCTGTTTTTTTAATTTTAATTTTATTTTTTTACTACTTGTGTTTCATCTGCCATGATGCTGAAGACTTAACTGTTTTTCCACTTCTTCTGTAATTTCGGTTCGAATCATGCCTGCCAAACAATACAGAACCTCATTCTGAATGATTTTGCTTGTGTACTTGTCGCTAGCGAGAACCAGTATAAGGAAGTGGGAGTGAACTTTCCAATGTGGGTAGGGAAGGGAAGGGAATGACGGACACACAATAGGCGCAGGTCGTAGCGAGAAGAGAAACTTGGCCTCTTGTTCTGCGGCGGCGAAACCCCGGAAACTTGGGACTGCTAGCTAACAAGCTAACACTAGCTAGCTTTTTGTTGACAGCGAGCGTGCCTGTCAGACGCGGGGCTGACCCGATCTAAACTTTCCTCCGCCGTCGTGGTCTCGGGTTTTAAAGCCGCCGGTATCACTCGGAAGTCGTCCTTGGAGCCGAACCGTGGAAGTCTCGGCCGCCGCCGAACCATTTGTAGCTCCGGCAGATGGCTTCGAGGGTAGGCTTTTCGGGCCCCCCCCCGTTAATCAGAACGTGAACCGGACGGCAGCAGCCACGGAGCCGAGTCCACCGGAGGCCTGGAAGCATCAGCGGAGGGGTAGGGATTTGTCCCCCTCTCCTTCAAGATAAGTGCCTATCCTTGTCTATGGTTGATCTGACGCCGGGAGAATCGTATGGCTAGCCTGGAACCCTCTGTTGTAGCTGGAACCAGTGGCTGAATTGTTTTGTTTCTGTCTTCCTCCGCCGACCGCCTGGATAACGCCGGAGAGACCCGTCCCCGAACCGGACCCACAGTATAGCCTACGGCCCAGTCAACAGAGCGCGCCGCGGGGAGTCGGAGGGACCTCGTCGCGCAGGGAACCAAGCGCTTCACCGAGAGACATTCATTTGAGCTCAGTGGTGGAGTGGGCGCTGCAGCGGCCCGGGCCTTAAGCCTTCCAAGTACCCTAGTGCACTAGGGTTTATTGTGGGATTATGCGAGTGCTCCCTGCGTCGGAGGTGACTAGAGTGGAGTGTTCCCTACTTAGAGGGGGAGTTAGTTGACCCGGTTGGTTTCCATGTGTATGTAGTGGTTTGCTAATGTTTGGGGTGCAATAGCAAAATTAACCTTCACCTGACTTGACTTTATACCTGGATGTTCTTGGAGTGTGGGGTCCGGGCAGTGGGGGTGCTCATTAGGGCTGACGAGTAGGCAGCAGGGAGCTATTTAGCTAGGGATGCGGGAAGGGCTTCCTTACAGTGCTGTGTTATAAATTTGTCAGATGTAGCATTCTAAAGTAGTGTTTTATGAATTGTTAAAGGTATGAAATGAAATCTTGTGAATAAAGTTAGTGCTGTTATACCTACCTGCCCTGTTTGTGTGTGTGTGTGTATTTTTGGGATGCTGTGAACCGTGTCACCGGGTTGATAAATAGGCCGGAACCATCACTAGTGGTGACATACTTTGCATTATGAATGTTAGTCAACTTTTTTTAACAGCTTTGTCATGGTTAGCAATCATCTCTAGAATTGCCATGAAGTTTCCTTTATTATGTGAGGCTGCAGACTCACTGTGTCCTTTTTGAGCAATGTTTTGTGTGGCAGTAAGTAGCAGCACTTCCCCTATTGTTTTTATATATTCCCGATTTTCTCTAACCTGTTTATGTTCCTTGTTTAGGACATTTGCCAGTGTTGCATTAGTTGTTACAGCTTTCTGATAGACCCTCCATACAATCATTGCTTGTTTGTGCTGCTCAGACTTGGCATAGATTGCAAACCCCCCTCTCTGTAGGTTGCTTTCTTCCAGTTTTTGAATCCGGATGGTGAGTCAAATACTGTCTGTGATATTAGGAGGGCTAAAATGTCTCCAGGCGTAACAATATGCATAGTCTGATAGTTTAGAATAGTCAAGCCAAGGGTGAATGTTGTACCAGGCTGCCTTGAAGCTCCTCCTCCTGCCCCCCATCAAGGTCCTTGAAAACAATTTCAAGTTCGGCTGCATTGGTGGGTCTTATTTACATTTGCTGATAACTGTGAAGAAAAACAAACCATACATACATACATATATATATATATACATACACACACACACACACACACACACACATATATATATATATATATATCAACACGGATATTCCGGTCCTCATTAGTTGAGCACTCAACACCACTGCTGGTTTCAGGGGAAAAGAACGCTTTATATACATAGAGCGGTTTTTTTTCTTTCTGAAACCGTCAATACATGGATACAGGAAAAAAGATTTTAATGCATAGCAGCTGTGCATTAAAATACTGCTATGCATTAAAATCTTTTTTCCTGTATCCGTGTTGATATATATATATATACAGCTGCAGGAAAAAAGTGTTAATACATAGCAGTACAAGCCTGTTTCATTTTTTTCCTGCATCTGTATTGATATTCCACTCCTCATTAGTTGAGCACTTATAACAACACCATTGACGGTTTCGGGGAAAAAAAACACTATATATACATATACATACACACACACACACACACACACATATATATATATAATGTAAGGCACAAATACTATAGCAATCAAGAAACATCATAAGATCATACGACTACACACTTGTACATGGACACACCATATGAACTGTAGTTGCACTGCTTTACAAGCATGCAAATAATTTTTCAACATCATAAACTTGATGGTTCAGTGCTTGTGGATGCACATGTATCCTCTGTGGCTCACACTGCTTGTATGTCACCCTCGGCCTCACTCTCGGGATTTTCATGTTTCTCCTTCGTGCTCTGTGCCCTCACTTTGAAAACCAGTCTCCCCAACTAACAAGTCCTCTGACTTTCTCTCTGTGGCACTCTCCCCTTCCTGCTGTTTTGCTTCAGCTCTCTCAACACCTGGATCATCTGGCTCTGTCTCAATGTCTGCCTCATCATTGTCGTTTTTATTTTTGGGGGCAGCGAAATAGGACATAATGTAATTTCCTCTTCATTTTGATGATCATAACTATACAGCAAAAACAATGGAGAGGAATGCACAACACTTCAGCAACCCAGAATATTATTATATTGTTGCAGGCTTGCTTGTGTTATGGTAGCTTTTGCGCTTACATTTCACATAGGGTGACCAGATTTTCAAAATCCCAAACCGGGACCATAAAACGTGTACCGCACGTTCGTGCACGCGCACACGCATATGCACGCGCTCACAAGCATGTCTGTCTCGCCGGACATGATACAATGAAGGATTTTTATCCCCTCCCACCAAAAAAGGCAGGCTGGAGTAGCCGAGTTTTTTTTTTTAACTTGACACACGTGGTGCATTGTTTATGTTTTTTGATTCGATGAGGTAATCATGACTGGGACAGAACATGGGAAACGTCTCTGTAAGCGCGGAAAACAAATATAATATTCAATATTTTTTTAACCGCCGTGAAAACCGGGTCATTTGGGGGATAGATGTTGAATACCGGGACATTTTACTATTTTACAGATATCTGTCGGGACTCGGGACACCCAGCTTGAAACCGGGACAACCCCGGACAAACCGGGACGTCTGGCCACCCTAGTTTCACAACTATATAGCAAAAGACGAATGTACAGCATGCCATCAACTCGGGCTAACCATTCATCCATTATCCAAGCCAATGGTCGCGGGGATGCTGGAGCCTATCCCAGCAGTCGTTGGGCGGCAGGCGTTCATTCGTTAACCATAACCATTCACGAAGAGAGACATTTTCTTCCCAACTATCGCAAAGCTTATAAGTATTAACCCATTCGTGCCTAACCTACTTTTTGTGCTATGTAGCGCGCGTTACGTTACATGGTCCGTTGTGTTTTCATTAGCGTTATTATACTTCTCATAGTTTCCAGTTAGCATTTGCTATCTTTTTTAATGTTAAATTGCTGTTTTCTAATCGCACCGGTGTGACCGTACGCGCGAAAGGGTTAATACTTGTTAATACATATCTGTTAACTGTAGCTGCTGGCTGCTATTAAGTTAACTAGTCAAGAACAACATTTCCTGACCAGAAGCCTTACCTTGTAACATTTGCACAAATAAAGTATTTTTGCTTACCTTCAATTCTTCGTGATAGTCTCGCAACGTTTAGCTTTAATTCTTGCTTCTGGTCAGAGCTAACAGGTGGTTGGTTGCCTACTTTCTTTCGCGCTTCAGCCAGCCAGTGGCGGTGTATCGCTCTAAGGGATCCGACTAGAACGTTGAGCCCCATTTGTTCCGCCTTTCGCGTCAGCGCCATATCATCGCAAAAAACGCGATGAAGAGTCTACAATATTATTATTGTAGGCTCTTCGTCGGGGGGTCCAAGCTCAGCGTTACAGGGGGACTGGCCCCTGTTGGGCCTTCCCCAAATTCGCCTATGCTTGTTTCCAACTCTACTACATCCAAAAGTAAACTACATACGATACTCAACAGCCTGGTAGCCTAGTTGTTCGGTGATGCTCCTCCACACGTTGTCCTTGAGTTCATTGTTTTTATAATTTTTGTGTCCCTGATCATACAACACATGGTGATGGGGGGGGGGGGACAAAACAAAAAACAAAAGGTCCACCATTGTCATTTGGAGTTGTGAAGTGAGGTTCGTTCCGCACAATGTGATTGGTTGATGCCTTTATTCGCGGCGGGAAAGCTCAGAAAAATCGACCTGTTCCGAAAAAGAGTTAGCTTCTTCACCGCATAATATTCGCGTTTTGTGGGACAGTATTCATTAAAAAAAAAACTTCGAAAAATTATTGACGTACGAATTAAACGCACGAAAAAAAAACGCCCCTGGTGTGCAAAGGCCTGAAGACTAGTCTTGATGCTAAAGACACAACTTATTTTAACTATCAGTCTTATTTTACTTATTTTTTTCAGACTATATATGTCAGACAAGTTTAACAGAGGCCACAGAGACCTCACTCTTTTCTAAATTCACACTCCAAAATTTAAGGCACAAGAGACGAGGAAGGGTCCGCGGTGGTGTAGCGGTCTAAGCATCGGCTTTGTGTCGATGCAGTTGCCCACTGGGGACCGGGGTTCGCGCCCCGGTCTCGTCAGATCCGACTATGGCCGGACTCGATGAAGCAGCAATAATTGGCATCGCTGTCTTCGGGAGGGGGGCGGAGTCGGCTTGTGTTCGTCATATGAATGCGTCTCTGTGTGGGTCGGAAAAAGCAGCGGTTCAGCCTGGATTCACCTTGTTATGAAAGTGGGGAGGCGTCTCCTTCCAGACTGCCGGCCGGAGAGATGCAGTTGGCGAACGCATGCAGTACGAGGGTGGGTGTTTGAGCTAAAATAGGGATCGATTGGCCACTAAATTGGGAGAAAAGGGGAAAAATCAGAAACACATTAAAAAAAACAGACGACGAAAACAATGTAAGGCACAAGAGAAGAGGCGTCTGGCAGCTGTGTAAATACATCACCAAGAGTAAGTAAACGTTTGTCACCAAACACTTTTTTGTAAGAGAATATGGATGAATTTAGAAAGTGTCCTCATGGGGACAAAAAGACCTGCAATAACTTCAAATTAAAACAGTGGCAAGTTGAAGACAAAAGTTTAAGCAATCGAGTAAAGGAACATGATTTAATTATTTATTAGTTGGAATAGAGCCTAGTGCTGTATAAGACTAATTTGTTCAGTGGGTTTTCTGATACATTTTAGTTTCTGGACATTTCTGAGTTGGGTGTTTCAAGCCAGAGGGTTTGTGTCCTTAAAGCTTTTGACAACTGGTGCGGTTAATTTCCCCAGTTTTGATAGCAGACTGGGTAAATTGTTAGTTTAGCCTTTGATTATTGTGCAGTTTGGTTTGTGAACTGCTGAGCAGGTCATTTCAAGCCGTGACAGCCAACCCTTTTGCCAAACAAGAGTTGATATAATATGGCTTTTGAACTGCTGAGCTGGCTTTCTGGACAAACACACAGGTGTTCATAAGCCTCTAACTGTTGAGATGAATACTAAAATTAGGAGTTATTGGGTGAAATGTTTTGAATGCATTGTAGCACGGTTCCTGAGTGTTTAACACTGTCATGTCACAGCAAAGGGTCTTGAGTTCGATTCTGGCCCACCTGTATAGAGTTTGCATATTTGTGTGGGTTTCCTCACGACATGCATGTTAATTAGAGTCTCTAAATTGTCGATAGGTGTGAATGAGATGTGTGGATCCTGTGACAGCTTGGCAACCTGTTCAGGGTATCTCCTTGGCATCCACACAATGCCTGCTGAGATAGATTTAAGCCTCATATAACACTGGATTGGATTAAATGTGGGAGTATGGTTGTTTTGAATAAGGTGTAGTGACAGACTGGGATCAAAACTCAGCCCTGCCATTTGTGACATACACCACTTTATTTCCACCTTAAAATTATGTGCTTCTCAGGTTTACATTTCTTTCACTATGAAGAAATTATTGGCATGTAATTTAATTTGGAAAACAATCTTTTTTTTCCAGGCACTCTTTTCTTGTGTAGACTTTCTGGTATGCATCTTTAAATGCTCTCTGAGTGATAATCAGCAAAGCACACCTTAATTAGTGTTCATTGTGATGGATTACCTGTCTCAGGCAAGTTTCAAGTCTCTGAGGTTGATTTTTATACGGTACTGAAATTGATGGAAACCAACAGTTCCCTGGAAGGTAAAAAACTCACTCCAATTCAGAGATCTCAAACACTATGGTACGCTTTGGATAATGGTTGAGAGTGATTTGAATAATACACCAAATGGGCTGAAACATGCAAAAATACTGGTATGATCCTTTCATTTACATTTGTGAAGTGATGAAACCTTACTCTGAAGTCACAACTAGTTATGCTGTCTACTACAGCAGTTTGCCAGTAAGCACCATCTTGACCTAGATTGCTGTTAGCATTTCCAACCTTTCTGAGCAATTGGCTTAAACTGGACTGGGCAAAACCATTGCCTGGGTATCTATGGGCACTGGAATGAGTTAGAGAGAGAGAGAGAGAGAGAGAGAGAGAGAGAGAGAGAGAGAGAGAGAGAGAGAGAGAGAGAGAGAGAGAGAGAGAGAGAGAGAGAGAGAGAGAGAGAGAGAGAGAGAGAGAGAGAGAGAGAGAGAGAGAGAGAGAGAGAGAGAGAGAGAGAGAGAGAGAGAGAGAGAGAGAGAGAGAGAGAGAGAGAGAGAGAGAGGGAGAGAGGAGAGAGAGAGAGAGAGAGAGAGAGAAACTTTACAAAGGATGGCACAAGAAGGAGGAAATTAAAATGAAAGAGGAGTGATGGGGTGAGAGAGAGGGAAAATGAAAGGGAGATGGGAGGAAGGAGTGGGAGAGAACTTGGAGGAGGCGGTGAAAGGTTGAACCAGCCCACATGAGAGGGAATGCAAATCCACAGCAGAAGGTCAGCTAACAGATGAATGAATTATATATGGCATTTGCAAAGTCTAATAGGCCGGTACAGCAGTGAACAAGCTGCTAGCTCACAGAGGCCTGGGTGGTGGGCGGTGGTAGCTGTCAGGGTGAGATGATGTCAACGAAGAGGGCAGGAGAGGTTAAATTTGTAAGAGACTATTCTGCATCCTCTATTCTGGAGAGTGAGATAATGTTAGAAACCGTTTTTTTCTTTTTTATTGCGAGAGGTTTTGGTGGTACTTAAAAGCTTTGTACATCTGGGAGCCACCCAGTACAATTTCCCTTTACTGATTGAACTGCTTGGAGTTGGGTGGCTTTCTTAAGGCCCCATGATATGGCATGTAGAGCACCATGACTTGACATATATATCCAAATGAAACAGGATGAATGGGATTTTGTGAGGGTAAGGAGATTGATTTGACTGACAGACTTGTGGCTGGGCATCTTTAGAACAATGTGGATGCTGACATCTTGGTGGCTAGTTTAAATTTTGCGGTGGAAGATCATTTGTCTTCTCTCAGTCTTGCTTCCATTCATTCATTGGACATTTTTGTTTGTGTACACTAACTTGCAAGTGCAGGATGATGTTACTTAAAAGTCATTTTATTTTTTCAGGAAGAAAAAAACATTCTTACAATACAAAAGCAATATGATTTTTTTTTGGTGAATTTCTAGAACATAATGTTAATAGATGTAAATTAAGTGTAGATAAACAAGGTAAAAAGAATGAAAATAAATTTTTCATATCTCTTGACACTATGTATGACATAGGTTTCTGAACACGGGTTCAACCTGCGTATGACTATTCATACCTGACTGTGGTTACACATAAATACTTGGTCATTGCTGCTCACACAAGACCCCGGTCCACAACTTTAGTTTCGTAAATGTTGCTGGTCGTCATTCTATGTTGCTAAAAGTGGTAATTTCAATGCTTTTCTTTACAGCGGACAACCTGGTGTTTGGTCAGGAAATCCTTGACTTAATAGTATTTCTTTATTCAGTCGCCTCATGACAACTACTACATACTAGCTCATCAGATCTCAGTATTAAGCTACATTAACGTCACACTAATACGTCACTGATCGTATCCAATGAGGTTTGTCGATGGAAACCCGCATGGAGTAAATCTATGGCCCGCCTTTCATCCCAAAGCCGAGCAGGGTGGAACCACTAATCTCAAAAAAAAGACTGGATCGAGCAACTCGCGATATGAAGTGAAAGCCGGCATGGGCGACTTGGCGGCCATCTTAGGTAGACCAAGAAGCGATCAAATTGCATTAGAATTGCCAGCTAAAATGTTGAGTTGCGGCGCATACCAGTGCTCTAACCGCACAGGGTCGAAAAAAAGTGGCAATTCAGATAATATAACATTTCACAAGTAAATACCCTTTTTTATTTGACTCTTGCATTTAAGATGCCATAGCAACTGCTGTTTTAAGATGCCTTGATTTGTCAAAATGTTTTTCCCGAGCTGGCTCCTCAGACGAGTGCGTGAAAGAATGACACAGAGCGTGCCGCTCGCAAGGGAGAGAGCGGTGCGTCCTGGCTTCAATCAGGCCGTTGCTCGCCCTCGCTGCAACACGCTAGCTCTCTACCTAAGAAAATGACAGTATACGAGGCTACTTTACGATCACCTATATGTGCAAGCAAGACTGTTAAACTTTCCAACGAGTCTGTTGTTTGTAAACAACAGAGTCTCATATTCTCATGTTCTGCAATCATGATCTTACGTTTACATTTAGCAGTTTTGTCAGCTATTTTCGCAGCTTCTTGCCAGCTAGCTTTGCAGTGCATTCTTTGCCAAGATGATGCAGTCGTATCTTGCAATAATTACAAGATTACTTTTATAAGATAAAAAATATGATTATCCGTGACAGCAGTGTCGAACATGTGAGGAGCCAGCTCGGGATTTTTTTTGACAAATCAAGGCATCTTAAATCAGCAGTTGCTATGGCATCTTGAATGCAAGAGTCAAATAAAAAAGGGTACTTACATGTGAAATGTTATATTGTCTGAATTGCCACTTTCTTCGACCCTGTGCGGTTAGAGCACTTGTATGCGCCGCAACTCGGCATTTTACCTGGCAATTCTAATGCAATTTGAAAACTTTTTGGTCTACCTAAGATGGTGCCGATCAAGTTCAATCGACCTTCTTAAATTTGTGGCACGGAATTATGGGTTGCGCGATCCAGTCTTTTTTTTTTTAGATCAGTGGGTCGAACCTGCGTAAAACCCGAGTTGTGACTGTGATGTGTAATAAAAAGGCTTAGCCTGTGGTGGCGCTGCTGCTGTAACGTACCTGTTGAATGACATGTAACACCATAGAAGAAGGCATTCAGCAAAAAGACGGTCAAGCGGAATCAGCGTGCTATACCCCCTTTTCACAATGACGACAATTCACTTCCGCCTTTCCGCGAAACAGTATCGTCACTTCCGTTTACGCCGTAGACGACTCATGGATGTAGAGACGACTTCTGAAAATGGCGCTCTGAGCGGTGACGTTTTCGTGAGCTCTGCAAACCTAATTGTTTTTTTTAACTAAATACGGTGAACAAGGACTTTATTTGTGCCTATTGGACAATTACTACTCACCCGCAACTTTTGCTGACACCAACAAACCAAAATGAGCAAACTTGAGAAAAGAAAGAACGAACCTAGGAAGTCTACAGCTAACATCAGCCCCGCTAGCAAGCCTGCTAACGTTAGCCAACCCAAGAAGTCAACTTCGACACCTGATAAGCCTGCTGACGGTAAACATACTTTTCTCGACTCCATGCATGACTATCTCGAAGCGGTACCCGAACCACCACAATTTGCCCTGATGGAAGAAGACTTTCCTTCGCTTCCTCTCACACCATGTTGCTCTCCTGCCGGTAAGCTAAGAAAAGTTGGGGACGCGGAGACAACTACTGTTCTCTCCCAGCTCACGTCTCTTACTAGGCTGATTAACTCGAGGTCGGATACGCTGGAAAAAATGGTCAGTGGCAACACCACAGTGATCTCCGAGGTGAAAATGGCAGTTCAAGAGAACACTAAATAAATCACAGCCGTGAAAGAGTCATTTGTGCTGTATGTGCTGAGATAAATGATATGAAGGACAGAGTTGTCAACGTTGAATCACAGCTTGAAAAATACAAGGCATACGCTGAAACACTGGAGAAGCGGATCTCTCACCTGGAGAGCTAGTCGCGCCGTTGGAATTTAAAACTATACGGCTTGGCCGAGAAGGAGAAGCAAGACTTGCGGCAAGAGGTTATCCAGGTGTGCCAGTCTGTTTTACCGGAGGCGAAGGATAAACTACCAGACGTCGTGGATACGGTGCACCGCCTCGGTCCTAAGAAACCCAGCAACAACCAACCCAGAGGCGTCATCATGCAGTTCACATCCAGGGTCCACCGTGATGCTGTCTGGCGGGCGGCAAAGAAGTCAGACTTCCTGAAGGACAACAACTTAAAGCTGGCAGAGGATCTGTCAGCTGATGACCGCGACCGGAGAAACCGACTCTGGCCCGCCGTGGATAAAGCACGCAAGGAAATTAAGTTAGCGTTTTTCGTCGGGGGACGCGCGTTCGTGAATGGGAAATAAATATTTCCACCTCAATGACGTTTTCTGAGGCAGCACAAGGTACAAACTGAAGTAATACACGGTTCAACTGCCTTCTATTCATCTCTTACATTGACTGCTCTTTTTTCTTGTTACTTGATATTAGGTGTAATTGCACTCAAAAGCTAACCAGGTTTAAGCTGCCATATATTTCTCAGTTATTTATAATTTGAATATGCACTTTATTTTAAGCACTCATGCATACATTGAGTATTGTGTGAGTTGAACAGCAGCTATTTTTGTTGGACTATTTAAAACGAGTGAGAGATTTCATTTTTTGCCTTCAAAACTCACACACTCACATGAGGTGAGCTATATGTTACTTTGGCTGTATTTTATTATAAATACGTTTTGTTATGGCTCAAGTTCACTGGTCCTTCATCCAGGGTTTGCAGCTCTCACCTTCAACAGTACTCTCTTAAGTGACCACAAGTTCTCAATTTAACCACTTCTTCACTTATTTGGTCTAAGCTTTCACTTATTTGTCCTTTTTTCTTTCCTTGCTCTATCCTTATGTCGTTGTCTATTATCTCTTTAAATGTGAGAGGTTTAAGAAGTAATGTGAAACGTAAAGCCATATTTTTATATTGTAAGCAGTTTGGCACAGATTTTTGCTTTATACAAGAGTCCCACTTAATTGAGCAAGACAAGTGTTTCTGGAGGTCGCAGTGGGGAAATGATTTGGGGTTGTCCCATGGTACGGAGCGTTCTGCTGGTGTTTATATACTGAAAAACAGATTTGATGGAACAATCTTAATCTCTGACTGTGATAAAGACGGTCATTATATTATTCTGATACTTGAGGTTGCACACTCTATCTATATTTTAGTCAATGTGTATGGATTTAACAGTCAAACAGAGAATAATCTTTATTTTGACAGGTTGGAAGAGCGTTTACTGCACTGGCTGTCCAAATATCCAGGTTCTTTTATAATCTTTGGTGGAGACTTTAATGTTGTATTTGATAATTGCATGGATAGGTGGCCTTCTAGGGGTTTAGACTTCTCTAACTCACATGTAAAGTTGTTTGCACAAAGATTTGATTTATTAGATTCATGGAGGGATTCTCATCCAGCTCAAAGAGCATACACATGGTGCAATAAGGCACAAACCAGTCACTCACGGATTGATTATTGGCTTATTTCAAAAGACTTGAAAGAAGTTAAAACTGACATTTTTCCTACGCCGCTTTCAGATCACAAAACAATTCACTTAAATATCTCTTTGTCATTGTCTTCTGATGCTAAAGCGTCATATTGGAAGCTTAATACTATCCTTGAGTATAAGGAAGTAGTTACTGAAGTTCATAGTTTAATAAGGCTTCACTGGAGCAAAGCTCGGGCTGAAAATATGTTTTGTAACAACTGGGAGCTTTTGAAATATGAACTTGGCAAATTTTTTCGTAAATATAGCATTTGTTTGGCAAAGAAAAGAAGGGCTGACGAGAATGAAACAATACATAAGATTACATCTTTAACATCCAAACCAAAAGAGGCTCTCAACGACTATGATAAGGCAGAACTAATTGACTTGCAGCATAGGTTGGATGAGATTTATAAGCGCAAAGCAGAAGGAGCATTTGTTAGGTCTCGCAAAAAGTGGCTTGAAGAAGGAGAGCAAAACTCTGCATATTTTTTCAGACTCGAGAAACACCAATCAAGCATTAACTCTATTCTACAACTAAATATTAATGGGACAATTTCTAACGATAAGAATACCATAGCAAAGTATTGTGCTGATTTTTATAGTAAACTATACTCTTCCAGTTATTGCCCTCAAGGTGCTTCTGATTTTTTTTAACTCCATAGATAATATTACTCAGCTGAGTGAGGCTGACAGTGAACTCTGTGATAGGTCAATTTCTCTGAATGAGGTCGCAGATGCTATAAAGTGTCTAAAAGTTAATAAGTCTCCTGGTACAGATGGCCTTACTGCCGAACTTTATAAGCAGTTCTCTGACAGCTTAGCCCCATTTCTTGTGGAAGTCTTTAAGGAAAGTATTGATAGGGGTGTGCTCCCTCCCACTTTATCTCAAGGCCTAATCACCCTGATTCCCAAACCTAGAAAGAACCCCTTATTCTTAGATAATTGGCGACCAATTTCCTTATTGAACAATGATTACAAGATACTAGCGCTGATTCTTGCAAATAGAGTAAAACCTGTTTTAGATACTGTTATTGATGAGTGTCAGTCCGGGTTTATGCAGAATCGTCATATTTCAAATAACATAAGACTAATCTTAGATGTAATAGACTACCCAGAATTTGTGCAGGATGTGAGTTTTATTCTTCTTTTGGATTTTTATAAGGCCTTTGACTCCTTAGAACATGATTTTATTATTACTGCTTTGAAGAAATTTGGTTTTGGTCAATCCTTTTGCAATGCAGTTCATACTTTATATTTCAATAGTAATAGTTCCATAAAACTTCCCCAAGATTTTCTTTGAAACGTGGAGCGAGGCAGGGGTGCCCCCTTTCAGTGTATCTGTTTCTTCTTTCTGTACAACTCCTTAATTTACATATTAAACTCAGTTCATTAAAGGGTATGGTCGTAGCTGACAGAGAAATATTTATAAGTCAACTGGCAGATGACACGGCTCTCTTTCTCAAGAGATGCCTCGCAAGTTTCTGTCGCTATCAACAGTATCCAGTCCTTCTCGAAAGCCTCTGGACTTTTCCTAAATCTTAATAAATGTGAACTTTTGCCTGTTAAAGACTGTTTGGCGACCTCAATTCATGGGATTCCTGTGAAAGACTCTGTAACATACCTCGGTATTCAAATCACTAAAGATAGGCAATCCAGAAGCTCTGTAAACTTCAGCCCTATTATAGAAAAGTCCCAAAAAATATTTAATCACTGGCTGCAGAGAGACTTGTCTCTAAGGGGTAGAGTTCTGCTTTCGAAGGCAGAAGGAATCTCTCGTCTAACCTATGCTGCTCAGTCCTTACATGTCGATAACACAATCTGCAAATCAATTGATAAACTGTTAAACAATTTTTTACGGAAAAACAAAACCCACTATTTACGAAAATCTGTTACTTTAAGCGCATATGACAAAGGTGGTTTGAATTTTATTGATTTTGGTGCACTCAACAATACCTTCAAGATAAACTGGATAAAAAAAATATTTGAAAAATCCCACATCTATCTGGAATTTCATTTCACATCATGTGTTCTCAAACTTAGGCGGCCTTAATTTCCTGCTGCTATGTAATTATAGCATTCCAAAAATACCTCTGAAACCTTCTCACTTCCATCAACAGGTCCTTTTAGCGTGGGCATTGATATACAAACACAATTTCTCTCCACAGAATTGTTTCATCTGGAACAACTGTAATATTGTTTATAAGAACAAAACATTGTTTTTGGACAGATGGTTTAACAATGGTCTTGTTTTAGTTGGTCAATTGTTCAAAAAAGATGGGCTGCTATATAATTACTCTGAATTTCTAATGAGATATAATGTTCCAGTAATGCCTAGAGAATTTTCGGTGGTATTTGATGCTATCCCTTCTGGTTTGTGCATGTTATTCAGGTCTTCTGGCAGCTCTCCTCTCATATCATTCAACCCTCCTGATGTGTCACAGTCTCCTCTTGGTACTCTGTCTGCTTCTCATCATGTAAACTTCTTAACTCCAGAATAAGTCATGTTTCAGGATAGCCTAGTTTCCGTCCCACCAGCAACATTTTTTTGGAACAACTGTGAATGATGTTGAATGGAAGAAAGTTTGGTCGTTACCACAAAGATTTTTTTTAACAAACAAAGTCAAAGAGATTTCATTTAAATTGCTACACAAATTCTACCCTGCAAAACAATATTTATCAAAGTTTAAAAATGATATAGATGTTGAATGTTCTTTTTGCCAAATGCATCCTGAAACATGTGTCCACTTATTCTGGTCATGTCAGTTCACTTATAAATTCTGGAGAGACTTCCACAAGTTTATCGCTGATTTTGTCTTTTCTGATTTTCACCTTTACTATAACAATGTTATTTTTGGTTTTCATAATTTTAATCACAAAGATGGTGATGCATTCTTTTTTATAAATATGCTTTTATTTTTAGCCAAGTTTCATATACATAAATGTAAATTCTCCAACAGAAAGCCTCAACTCTTTGCACTTAAAAAAGAAGTTGAACAATATATAAGGACAATCTCTACTTCAAAAAACACAAAGGCTTTAAAAACTATCAACATTTGCAAATCTCTGAATCTGTTTACATAAAATATGATCTCACCTTTATTTACTTATTTTTTTCTGTTATTTTTTATAATTTACTTTCTCTTTTGTGTCTTTTGTTTTTTTTATCTTCTATCTATTGTTTTTGTGGTGTCTCGTGTGTCTATTTTGCTCTGTTTGAATGTATTTGAAGTATCAATAAAGTAAGAAAGAAAAAAACGACTTCTGAAAATGCAGTAATGCTCAACCTGAAGTTTTTTCGAAAGGTAACGTTAAGACTAGCTAATCATAGTCATATGATTATGACTATGATTTTGTCTGTCTGTCTGTCTTTCTTTAGAGTAATTTTTTCTGACTATCTATCTAGCTATCGGTCTGTCTAGCTATCTGTCTATCTATCTATCTATTTTTTCATAATACTGCAGGTCTTATGACACATAACATGGCTGAAATATTTTAGTTTTCATCCCTGAATGGTCGACAGAAGGATCATATTTGTTCCAAGTTGCAGTAGCATTTTCATTTGTTCGTTTTTCTATTTAACCTATTCTCAGCAAACAGCGGCAAAACCACATTTCGGCAGCATTGATTTTCTTTTCATCTATTTTAGGCAAAGTCCATCCTTCACTTCTGTATATCATGACTGGCCGTACGACTTTTTGTAGCATCTTCATTTTCAGATTGGTTGAGATGGCGCGATCTTTCCATAAGTTACTTAGTTGAATTCTCTCTCTCTCTCTCTCACGTAAGATCTCTCTCTCACATAAGATCTCTCTCTCAAGATCTCTCTCTCAAGGTCTCGCTTTTTTTCTTAATATGATTTGAAGTTATTGCCTTTAACATAAGTTGTTTAGCTTAATCAAACGGGTACCGTTCGATGAAGAATTTGTAACCGTTGTCGAGTTTGGACCGTTTGGTTAATGTAAATGTTTCGGCAACCCGTGGTACATCATCTAGCCGTATTTCAGGTAGGTTTGTGAGCGACTGTGTAAATGCCATAGTCTGTCCGGAAGTTAGCATACCCTGCAAGGAGTCAGAACGGAAGTTCTCTGACGGCATGTGAAAAGGGCCTATCCGTCTGAGTTATTGTGTCACCTCATTGTTAATCTAATTAACAATACATATACAGTGCATCCGGAAAGTATTCACACCCCTTCACTTTCCCCACGTTTTGTTATGTTACAGCCTTATTCCAAAATGGATTAAATTTATTTTTTTTCCTCATCAATCTACATACAACCTCATAATGACAAAGCGAAAAAGGTTTTTTAGAAATGTTTGCAAATTTATTAAAAATAAAAAACTGAAATATTGCATGTACATAAGTATTCACACCCTTTACTCAGTACTTGGTTGAGGCACCCTTGGCAGCGATTACAGCCTCAAGTCTTCTTGGGTATGACACTACAAGCTTGGCACACCTATATTTGGGGTATTTCTCCCATTCTTCACTGCAGATCTTCTTGGGCTCTGTAAGGTTAGATGGGGAGCATCGCTGCTCAGCTATTTTCAGGTTTTTCCAGAGATGTTCAATGGGGTTCCAGTCTGGGCTCTGGCTGCGCCACTCAAGGACATTCACAGACTTGTTCCAAAGCCACTCCTTCGTTGTCTTGGCTGTGTGCTTAGGGTCGTTGTCGTGTTGAAAGGTAAACCTTCGCCCCAGTCTGAGGTCCTGAGCGATCTGGACCAGGTTTTCATCAAGGATCTCTCTGTACTTTGCTCCATTCATCTTTCCCTCGATCCCGACTAGTCTCCCAGTTCCTGCCGCTGAAAAACATCCCCACAGCATGATGCTTCCACCACCATGCTTCACTGTAGGGATGGTATTAGCAAGGTGATGAGAGGTGCCTGGTTTCCTCCAGACGTGACGTTTGGCATTCAGGCCAAAGAGTTCAATCTTGGTTTCATCAGACCAGAGAATCTTGTTTCTCATGGTCTGAGAGTCCATTAGGTGCTTTCTGGCAAACTCCAAGCGGGCTGTCATGTGCCTTTTACTGAGCAGAGGCGTCCGTCTGGCCACTCTACCATAAAGGCCTGATTGGTGGAGTGCTGCAGAGATGGTTGTCCTTCTGGAAGGTTCTCCCATCTCCACAGAAGAACGCTGGAGCTCTGTCAGAGTGACCAACGGGTTCTTGGACATCTCCCTGACCAAGGCCCTTCTCCCCCGATTGCTCAGTTTGGCTGGGTGGCCAGCTCTAGGAAGAGTCCTGGTGGATCCAAACTTCTTCCATTTACGAATGATGGAGACCACTGTGCTCTTTGGGACCTTCAAAGCTGTAGACATTTTTTGTACCCTTCCCCAGATCTTTGCCTCGATACAATCCTGTCTCGGAGATCCACAAGCAATTCCTATGACTTCATGGCTTGGTTTCTGCTCTGACATGCATTGTCAACAGTGGGACCTTATATAGACAGGTGTGTGCCTTTCCAAATCATGTCCAATCCATTGAATTTACTACTGGTGGACTCCAATCAAGATGTAGAAACATCTCAAGGATGATCAGTGGAAACAGGATGAACCTGAGCTCAATTTTGAGTGTCATAGCAAAGGGTGTGAATACTTATGTACATGCAATATTTCAGTTTTTTATTTTTAATAAATTTGCAAAAACCTCTACAAACCTTTTTCACTTTGTCATTATGGGGTGTTGTGTGTAGATTGATGAGAAAAAAAGGAATTTAATCCGTTTTGGAATAAGGCTGTAACATAACAAAATGTGGGGAAAGTGAAGGGGTGTGAATACTTTCCGGATGCACTGTATGACAGTGACAGTGACCAGGGTCACTCACCCAGTCTGGATGACCTGTGTTGACCCGTTCACACCAACAGCAAACACAGGTTTTCCTCAGGTCGTTACTTCGGCATGAAAGGGGCACGCCAGTCATTAATTTTCCCTGCTGGTTTGGGGATTCAAACTGGTGGTCACCAGTTTTGTTTAACAGGAAGCTGTTGTGAGGGCCCCTCACCACATAACAATGCCTCCAAGCCACTCAAGAATCAGCTTTAAGGGATAAAATTTTGTAGCGAATTCGGGGGGCAATCACAGGAACTGCTGCAGCCAGGACGCGAACCCGTATCTCCCGCACCGCGCGCGCGGACGTGCTTTCCCGAAGCAGGGGGGTAGTGTAACGTGCATGGATAAGTAGACACGTTGGCCCTTGGCTAACGGGTCGGACCCTTTAGTCGAGCGGTTAGCGATGTCTCCCGCGGTGCGGGAGATACGGGTTCGCGTCCCGGCTGCGACAGTTTCTGTGGTTGCCTCCCGAATTCGCTACAATATCATGATGCCAACTGACTCTAGTTTAATACTGCAGCGTGTTCAGGCTCAACAGGGGGTATAAGTATTAGTTGGGGGAGATGTTTTGCTGTTCGGGTGGGGGGGGGTACACTGTTGCGGGTCAAGGGTTTTCGTCTGATCTTTCGCGAGAGAGACAACCTGAGTCGGGTTTTAATGGTGATGTGTACGGCGTGGATGTGGCCGCCAACAGCCGTGAATAAAGCAACGCTCAGTTGTACGTTTTGAAGTGTGTGTGTGTGTGTGTGTGTGTTTTGTAGTGGTGAACGCTACAATACAGTCTTTCTTACACACCACAACAGGTAAAAAGTTTTATTCTCAAGTACTTAATTTTTTGATTTATAATTTAAAATAATATTACTCACTTGATATTGCCTGGAAGTAAAATAAGTAGTTATTGATAAATTTTCTCAAGTGCATAGTCTCCCCTGCATGCCGCCACTGCTGGAATAGGCTCCAGCATCCCCGCGACCCTGAGAGCAGGGTAAGCGGTGCAGATAATGGATGGATGGCATAATTTCGCTGGTGTGTTTGTTTTGTTTTTTTGTTGGATTCTCCCCCGTTTTCTCCCCAGTTGTACTTGGCCACTTACCCCGTTCTTCCGAGCCGTCCCGGTCACTGCTCCACCCACTCTGCCGATCCGGGGAGGGTTGCAGACTGCCACGTCTCCTCTGATACATGTGGAGTCACCAGCCGCTTCTTTTCACCTGACAGTGAGGAGTTTCATCAGCGAGACGTAGCGCATGGGAGGATCATGCTATTCCCCCCAGTTCCCCCTCCCCCCCGAACAGGTGCCCCGACCGACTGACCGACCGACCGACCAGAGGAAGCGCTAGTGCAGGAACCAGGACACATACACCTGCATCCGGTTTCCGACCCGCAGACACAGCCAGTTGTGTCTGTAGGGACGTCCGATCAAGTCAGAGGTAACACGGGGATTCGAACCGGAGATCCCCGCGTTGGTAGGCAACGGAATTATTTCCCTCTATTGCCACTTGGTTGGGTAGTGAAGTTGAGTGATGTTGTGAAATTGTTTTGGTTAGACACACAGCAAGTGAAGTATTCTCGCGCATACAGGTGCAGGGCTAAATGATAGTACAGCTAACCGACACTGCAGAAGCCTTGAGGACATTTGGCACACACACACGCGCACATGCACACACACACATCTAATACCACTGAAAGATAATGAATGATATCAGTAATATGGAATCACTGACCAGTCCTCATATTATGGTAATTTGTTGTGTGTTTATTTCTGCATAATGCGGCCCACTGCGGGAAATATCCTGTTCACATTTACCAAGTTGACCACGTGTAGGGAGATAAGCTCATTTTGGTACAGATAAAGCCCTCGGTACTCCTCCCTGCCAGTCGCTGCCAGCAGGCCTCAGCAACAGGAGAAAGAGGCTCAGACAGCCCATGAATTACTGAGAGACTGCTTCATATGGGAAAACAGAGAAGATTAAATATATGTGGGAGATGGATGGAAAGAGGGATGAGAGGAAAAGAGGAGCTGTCCCAAACGGTGGCAGCGTGTGTCCTGTCAAAAAACAAAAACCAAGTACCAGTTTGCCTGCTGCGCACAGAGGATAGATGGATAAAAAGTGGCACCTTCTAAAGGAGGTGGGGTAAAGTTATTTTTTTAATTAGTACTTTACATAGATGGATAGATAAATTCTTTAATGTCCCATTTGAACAAATTTGATGCCACAGCCTGTACATTAAAATAGAAGTTCACCTCCAAACATCATATATATATATACACTACCGTTCAAAAGTTTGGGATCACCCAAACAATTTCGTGTTTTCCATGAAAAGTCACACTTATTCACCACCATATGTTGTGAAATGAATAGAAAATAGAGTCAAGACATTGACAAGGTTAGAAATAATGATTTGTATTTGAAATAAGATTTTTTTTACATCAAACTTTGCTTTCGTCAAAGAATCCTCCATTTGCAGCAATTACAGCATTGCAGACCTTTGGCATTCTAGCTGTTAATTTGTTGAGGTAATCTGGAGAAATTGCACCCCACGCTTCCAGAAGCAGCTCCCACAAGTTGGATTGGTTGGATGGGCACTTCTTTGAGCAGATTGAGTTTCTGGAGCATCACATTTGTGGGGTCAATTAAATGCTCAAAATGGCCAGAAAAAGAGAACTTTCATCTGAAACTCGACAGTCTATTCTTGTTCTTAGAAATGAAGGCTATTCCATGCGAGAAATTGCTAAGAAATTGAAGATTTCCTACACCGGTGTGTACTACTCCCTTCAGAGGACAGCACAAACAGGCTCTAACAGGTACTATTTAATGAAGATGCCAGTTGGGGACCTGTGAGGCGTCTGTTTCTCAAACTAGAGACTCTAATGTACTTATCTTCTTGCTCAGTTGTGCAACGCGGCCTCCCACTTCTTTTTCTACTCTGGTTAGAGCCTGTTTGTGCTGTCCTTATATAATAATAACAACAGTTTTTGGGGTGGCCTGGTGGCTCACCTGGTACAGTATATACCACGTAAGGCTGAGTCCTTGCCGCTGCGGCCTGGGTTCAAATCCAGCCTGGGCCCTTTGCTGCATGCCATCCTGTCTCTCTCCCTGCCTTTCCTGTCTCTCTACTGTCACTGTTGAAGCAGAAAATGACTAAAAAAAACATTTTTACAGAGTGAATCTTCTTGGTTTAAGCAATATGATGAACTTCAGATTAGAGATGTGTAGAACCAATATAAAATGTGCAAATGTAATATTGACTTCAAATACAGCTTGCTTGGCTCTGAAAGTCAAACTAAAATGACGGGGGAAAAACACCTAAACCAGAAAAAAAAAATTTCAAATCCCAAAAATAATTGAATTGTAAGCATTTGTGTGGATGAGTGGTTTGTGTTTGTGTAGGTGTAATGCATGTGTAGTCAGGTTTTCACCATTTCCTTGCTTTTGATGGCCTGTGCCAGACTGCTGCTGGGAACACCACCTGTTAGCAATGTTTCGCACCGCTGGCCAAAAAAAAAAGAAGCTTGTGAGCCTTAAGGTGGAGAATATATATATGGCGAATTATCATTCACCAACTTGTGTTGGAGAGCCATAAAATGTAGAACTGTGATGGAAACAGCAAAATAAACTGACTGTAGAGCTGCACAACTAATAGAAAACAATATACTGAAATGGCAGTGATCATTACTTCAGCTTCCACAAGATATTTTGTAATGAAGAAAGGTTTTTGGAGTACCTAAACCACATGCAGTATTTTCTTAATCTGCAGCATCCTTGGGCCACAAATCAAGTTTTGTCATCTCCGGCTTCGTCTCCCCTACTCCCTAATATTTTTTGACGCTAGAAAAGACATTTTATAGAAAAATTCAGTAGTTTGTCGGTATGTGTAAAAATTCAGATGACAGTTTGCACCAAAAAAATCCCAGCATGATATTTCTACACATTGTGCTGCCCTCGTTCAAACATGAAAAAAAAAAGCATTTGCTTTTTCTGTTCACTGGTTTCTTGTGCCAACTGCTCCCATACAACTTTGCTTTAAGCTTGGCAGCCCCTCAGCTTTAATTACAGTATGTGTTGCCACATAAACAACATGCATCTCACTCAGCTCCAGCTAAATCCAACTGTATGTGTCCTTATGCTTAAAGCATGCACTAAGGACTTACAGTGAAAAAAAAAACCTTGGAAATATCTATGCAGTCAAGGTTTTCTTACAAGTGTATATATTGTTCATTTAGGAGGTGATTAATGAATAATAAGTAGTAGTAATGCATGCAATCTTTTCTTATGCTAGACGTGAGTCTCCCAAGAGCATACCATTAGTGAAGACCAAGACCAAGTTGATTGTGAAAGGAAGAAGACTCACTTGTTTTAGTGACTTTTAGCCATGTTTAATTCGGCACAATAAAAGTGTCTAGAAATGCATGGAACTGTGTTGACAGAAAAAAAAAAGAATGTCTCTTTATATAACATCAAGCTCAATACAGGCATTGTCTTTCCAGAGAGGCAGCATCTGGCTGTCTTTATCTGTTGATTCTTCAGTGACGTTGTTTGCAAATCTAATGTTGAATATCAGTTTAACAACACAGATAGAGGAGAGGAAAGGGAGGGAGTGGTGCAAAGGGGAGATGGAAGAAAAAAATGGAAATGAGGGGCAAGAGTCAGATTTTTTTTTTCTGTTCAATTCACACACACACACACACACACACACACACACACACACACACACACACACACACACACATATGCATGCACTGGGAATGATTGTTTCTTCCACAGATGATAGTTCAATCTTACTCACCAAAAAGTGATGGGCACTGAAATTCATTTCTTCTGTTTGACATA
Source organism: Lampris incognitus (assembly GCF_029633865.1). Classification (NCBI taxonomy): domain Eukaryota; kingdom Metazoa; phylum Chordata; class Actinopteri; order Lampriformes; family Lampridae; genus Lampris; species Lampris incognitus. The sequence goes on from NC_079211.1 coordinate 127,174,547, forward strand.
ACTGCACTTTTGGGATTGTATTTTTTTTTATTTTTCAGTCGTGTATAAACAGTGGGGGGAAAGCAGACAGAGTGGATGAGGACAGCTCGTAAAACACAATCAACTTTTTCAACTTCCTCTTTCCAAGTCGGGGGAGATTTGGGACGCTTAGAAGAACATTGCTGCCATCTTCCCCTGTATCAAAAAAGATATGGGGGGGAGAGAGAGAGGGAGTTAGAGACGTTAGAAAGAGGAAGAAAGACTGGAAGAATGGGAAAGGGAGTATTCGCTGATTTTCAAACTTATCTCGATATCTGCAATGGGGACAGCATATGAAAAAGACCTGCAGTTGTTCCTCATCATGTCTGCGTCTCTTGGATGGAAGTGAAGCAGAGTTTTCTTCCATCCGTCAATTGATGTCATGGTACGTCTCTCAGTGGACAAAAAACCCCCCACACCCTGGTTTATCTTGAGTTTCTAATCTCCACAGTTTCACACAGTCTCAACAATCTTCAAGGACAAGCACCTTCACATGCCATCCTGTCGTTACAAACTTAAGGGAAAACATCAGTATTTTTTTTACTAAGCCCCTATATTCCAGTATTGTAGGAGTCAAATTGAGTGATTGGTAGCAGAATCTTTTAAATCGATTCGGTATTGAGCAAACTAGTATCAGTAGACTGTTGGGCACCAAGTTGCAACGTAATCCTTCGCCAAATAACGTCTGCTGAAAGAGCTCAGAAAACGCCTGAAATGAACGCTGCATACAAGCATTGAAATTAAAACTAGGAAAGTGAGAAGTGCATCCCTTTAAGTCTCAACCGGAACAAAACTTTATGGCAGGGGTTATGATTCTGCAAATACATGTCAGATGAGACTCATAATGAATTTTATATGCTTTTTGGTAGAGTGCCCCTTTAAGACAAGTGTGATGAGCAAGAGAGGCTACGGTCCATGGCAGCCAGACTGAAAATGACAAATCCGTTTAGAATAAGGGTGTGAAACTCCCACCAGCATCCTGCATAGACGGAGCAAGAGAGGGATGTGGGAAAGCAAGGGAGGGAGATTGAAAGGACACCAAGAAGCAAAATGCTCCTCACAAGGATCTGGTTTGCTGCTGCACAGATTAACTTTGGCACAGGCCTACCAGCTCTGGTCAACATCATAGAATGACTGTGATTACTGGATGGATTTCTCAAGGGCATTTCACTGCTGCTGGCTTTGTCGTCAGTTCAGACTACCAAGCGATGTTATGTTATGTTATGTTATGTTATGTTATGTTATGTTATGTTATGTTATGTGGGTATATGTGTGTGTTTGCGTGCAATCATGTGCACATGCTTAGTGGGTGAATGTGCGTAAGAAAGAACAGGGCAGCACGATATTAGGAACATACACAATATGCAATAACGCTGCTGAATATTGCGATAACGATATGACTTGCGATAGATAACATATTAAAGTGTACACAGTTATGATATCTGATGTCAGCTGTTCAGCATGACTTGCACTTTAACTGTGTTGGCTGTGTAAAACTTACCTGCCAAACATCCGCTATGCTCTTCTTTGTAGGAATGAGTTTGCCCTGCATAGGATGATGGTAACCTCACTCACGTGTGAACAGATTCCAACAAATCAGATGGTGAATAACAACCAGGACTCCATCTGATTGGCCAAGCAGCATGTGTGTGGCATGGTGTGTGATTGCTAAATGTATGCCTTTTCAAAGTTACAAACTTATATGATGTGTATATTGCACAATTTCATATCGCAATAATTACAAATATGCAATGCATTGCGTAGCCCTAATAAACAAATATGTATGCGAGTGTGTGTGTGTGTGTGTTCGAGCGTGTGCAATTGCACATGCTTAGTGGGTGGATCTGCGTAAGTTTGTACTAGTGTATAAATGTGTCATGTATTTATGTGTGTGTTTGTGTGTGGTAAGTGCACATGCTTAATGGGTGAATGTGCGTAAGTGTATAGATGTGTAGGGTATTTGTGTGTGTGTGTGTTAATGTGTTTGTGTTGTGGTAAGTGCACATGCTTAGTGGGTGGATCTGCTTAAGTTTGTACTAGTGTATAAGTGTGTAGGGTATTTATGTGTGTGTGTTAATGTGTTTGTGTGTGGTAAGTGTACATGCTTAGTGGGTGAATCTGTGTAAGTGTATGTTAATGCATATATGTGCAAGTTATTTGCGTATGTGTGTGTTAAGTGAAATCGAAGCCTGCCCTCGCCTCTCTGCCTCCTGCAGCTGTAATTGGCATCATTAATCTAGGCCAGGTCACTCATTAAGCGGCGGCAATGACAACCTGCAGTTTGTTTGTGTCCTAGTTGAGGCAGGAAACAGATCGAGTGCTGTGAAGGTGGACATCTATATCTTTCTTTCTCTCTTTCCCTCTCTCCTCTCTCTCTTTCCTTCTATATCTCACGCTGTTTCTTCCAGAGTGTAGAAGGCCTTTAATCTTTCAAGTGCTCGTTTTCCTTGTTCCTCTGGTTTTGAGTGGATGGCAAACCCTTTTAAACCTCATTAACTAATTAAAAGAGTTGACCGGCCTTTTCTGCTCTGCTATTAATTGTATGGTCTAAATGTTTTGTATATTCTGTGGTACATTATTTTCTTGGAAATTGACTGTTTTCAGAAGATGGGGAAAATTAATACTTTTATGATACTGTAGTTGTATTTGTTGTTTTTTTTCCCATGAGAGTTGTTGACTTTGACTTACTATTCCACTTCACAGTGAGCCATTACAGAGTTGATAGAATGCAACTTTGGTTTGCCGCTACACAACCATTTCTAGTCGCTTTCCTCATGCACACACCTTGTGTTTTGCTCATCGGATGTCCATCCATCTCCTTTGGTTCACTTTGTATTTGTGTCTACAGTAGGTCTCTGCCAGCCTTTTGTGACCATCCCTTCATCACCGTGTAGCTGGGAAGTTTCTCATGAATGTCCATGTTTCCTTAAATGTTTAGCTGACAGCTCAGACCAGGCCTGTAGCAGGAATGTTAGACATGATAATAAGGATGTTGCATTAAAGATGAGAGAGAGAGAGTAGACACACAGAGATAAAGAGATGAACATATACTGTATAATATACAGTGTTGTAGAATAAGGGCAAATTATCTTGAGCGAAGACAAAAAGGGGAATGCAAAGACAAATGAGAACAAACACAAGCAGAAAGACGATTAAGAACTGGCATATGCCGAGGACAGACTATCAAGAGAATGGGGAAGGAGGAGCAGGTGAGGAAGTGGTACTGTTGCATAATTCATTTTTTCCTGGATGTGTCAAATTCAGGATACCAATGGAGATAATGCGTGCACACACACACACACACATACATATATTACAAAATTGTCATCTATCCACGGCACAGTATGTGACATGGACACAGAAAAGAGCATAGATTTTGGGGGCGGTTGGGTGGCAAAGATAATCCAGTGGGCCAATACACCCTCCACAGTAAAATATAATGGTAAATTAAAGTTATACGGTATTACAAAACATGAGAAAGTTATTAGTTTGCTAATTGCACCTTCATACAGATACAAAACATTGTTTGGCTGCCCCTTGTAAGAAATCGGTTGTCTGTGTTGCAGCTTATAGCTTATAAATGATTGTAAATATTATGTATGATATATCAGTGTCTTTGTCGACGTCTGCGTCTAAGTTTGTGTCTTCGTTTGATGGCTGGGAGAGCTGGCGCTGGATCGGCTGGGAGAGCCTGGTCTGCTGCATCCTGTGGGTCCAGGGACTGTGGCCCTTGTTGGAGCTGTGCCCGAAAAGGAAACACTGAGGGCAATCTGACAGGACGTGGAAGCAGGGCAGGCTAAGCTAACTGCTAGCCCATGCAGATTGGCAGTTCCGATAACACCGAGGGCGGTCTGGCGGAGGTGTTGCTTAGCGTTGACTGTGTTTTTAGTGTCGTCGTGTGGGGTGCAGGGAAGTTTGTTGGGGGTGTCTGGCTGGGAGAGCTAGCGTTGGATTAGCTGAGGGAGCCTGGTCTGCTGCGTCCGGTGGGCCCAAGGACTATGGCCCTGCCCAAAGCTGCTCTCGAGGAGGAAACACCGAGGGTGGTCTGAAAGGACGTGGAAGTAGGTTTCCGTATGTCTGTTGTAACGCCACTAGGGGACGCCATGCTGAGAAATTCCACCGCTCGTCCACAGACAAGATGGAAAGTGACCGGTATTTTCAACTGCAGTTATGGAATCAACTTTTAGAGATGGTAGCTTTATTTTCAGTAATTTGCACACGTTATTAGTTTCAGTCTGTCTTCCTATCTGTGATTTCGCAATATTGTAGCGAATTCGGGGGGGATCGCCGCAGCCGGGACACGAACCTTCGATCTTCCGCACCACGGGCGACAACGTTATCCAGTCGACTAAAAGGTCCGACCCGTTAGCCAAGGGCTAGCGAGTCTATTTATCCGTGCACGTTACGCTAACCCCCCTCCTTCGGGAAACGCGTCCTCGCGCTTCAGCAGATCAGCTTCCGATCGCCTCACAGTCTAACCATCCCGCTTCTGACACCAATGTAGTGAATTCGGGGGGCAACCCGAGAACCGCCGCAACCGGGACGCGAATCCGAGTCTCTCACAACACGGGCGACTACGTTAACCAGTCGACTAAAGGGTCCGACCCGTTAGCCAACCGGCTAGCGAGTCCAGTCATATGTGATCGTTACAATATTTTCACTTTGTTTCCATGAATCTAGGCACTATGTACTTTTTAGTTTGTGATCCACATATACTTCAATCAATCAATCAATCAGGCAAGTTTTATTTATATAAGAAATTTCAAACATTTGAAATGCAGTGCAATGTGTTCTGCATTAAACGAAAGTGGGCAGATAAAAAGTAGGGAAGGACAAACGAAGAAAAACTGTTATTGAATAAAGGGAAATTATACAAAAAATTTGATGAATAAAAATTAAAGTTTAAACCTTCGTGAAATAGAGCTAAGAATATGTAAAAGAATTAATGAAAAAATGACAGAAAATACAAAGGAATAATGAAATCTAAATACAATGACATCAATCACACCAGCAGTGCTCACAATAAAAGTTTTATGGATCAGTTAATAAAATGTTACATTTCACGTACTCCAAAATGGCTGAGAGGGTTATTGCATTGTGACATCATCCACAATAGCTCGCTGGAAAAAAGAAAAACGATGGAGGTGCATTCCCCGTGCCAATCCCGAACAATATGACCCCCTGTGGTCATATGTCCTCCCACCGACCCCGTATTGGCACGCCCACCGGAAGCGCTATTCCTCTTTCCATCTCCAACTAAATGAGATCGGTCAATGGCTGTTTCTCTCTCGCTGGGACTAAGAGGAAAACTGCAAATACGCAAGTAATCTAGTGATATACTGGTATATTAGATACTAACTTATAGTTAGCTTACCTTTTATCGCCAAGATGTTCGTTAATCCGGTCGATGTGGCCGGATTCTACGCTTGGTGCGGGTGTGTTAAACCGGCGACGCTCCAATGGGACCCCCATCCGGACTGTGTCTCCCATATCCCGCATGTTCACTACACGGGCTACTTGAGGGATGTAGACCGTAATGAGATCGACTGCAATTTCTGTAAAACCATCAGAGGATCGGGGCGCCAAAGGTGGGCTGCCCTGTACCGTCAAAGATGGGGACTTGCAGATCCCTTCGCACCTGCTAACGAGGCGGCTAGCATAGTGCTACCTAGCTATAGCCATGGGGCGGAGGCTAGCAACATCCCTCCGATGCTTCCTAGCTACAGTCACGGGACGGCGGCTAGCATTAGCATCCCTCCGGAGCCAGAGGCTATCCCACCATCCGGGATAGTTAGAGAGGACTGGATCAATGAGATCCTATCTCTCCCTGGTGAATCCGTGGCATGTTATTCGGCGGGTGCGGAACCCGAGGATTCACTGCCTGAGGAAGTAGACGATCAGGGCGTGGAAGACGACCAGCCAAGTTCGTCTCAACCAAACAAAGATGGCGACGCCATGCAACGTGGGTCCGAAACATTCCTCGCCAGTTTCCGCGATCTGTTCGCGCGAGCGGTCAAGTCTGCCGACATCGTTACCGAGCCGGGCAATCCTCAAGATCCGGTGGTAGCCGATTTTCCACGAATGGCAGAGAGGGTCAGGGACTCCACTCTACCACCTTATCCTCACATCGAACGAGCGTTTAAGCGGGCGGAGGCGGATCCGCTACTTAAATCGTCCTCAAAGTTCAGTCAGAAGGGGGTTGACGTCTTAGCAGTCGAGGTTAGGAACCTCAACTACAAAGACTGGAAAATTCCGCAACCAGAGAGGGACGTTTTATCGTTCAACCCTAACACCAAGGTGGGGTCTCGCGATACTCCCAAACACCCTTTGCAGTGGGGCCAACAGGTGGATCGTTACGCGTGTGATTCATGGCACGCCAGTACACGCGCAGCTGGACTCGTCTCAACGGCTAGGATGATAACGGCGTACATGCGCAAGCTCTGCAGCCTATCAAACGTCGAGCAAAGCAAAGCCGCCATCGCTACAGCAGGTATCGACGGGGCCGAGTTCGGTGACGTAGTGGCCAGCGAAGCAGGTTGTGAGTACATCTTGGAAATGGAACGCATAGCTGACTCCCTGGGATCGCTGCTGTATTCCATCGCTCTAGAGTGCGGTTCTAGCGCAGCTGCCTCCACCCTTTCGCGCAGACGTCTCTGGCTAGAGACAGCGCGGGTAAAAGAGGAATTCTGCAAGGAGTGGATGGCCCACTCCTGCGCAGGGAACCAGGGCCTGTTTGGAACGACCGCGGACATTATCAGCAAATACAAGGCCGCCCAGGCCGAGCGCGAAACCTTGCACAAGGAGCTTCTCCCGATGATGAAGAACCCGCCTACCCCTAAGCCCGCGGTGGGCACAGGGCAGGGGGACAAGCCTGCGCGCAAGCAGAAATGGAGAGAGACTTATCCAAAAAGAGGTGGTAAAGTGGGGCGCGGGCGTGGACAGGGCTCACGTCCAAACTCCCAGTCTTCCACAGATCCAGCGGCCAAGGCGGCCAAGCCGGACAGCACAGACACTTCCAAGAAGGGAACTGCCAAGTGACGTGTTTCGGCAGGATGTTACGACCCACACCAACAGACTGATTCCAGAGCCGTCTCCGGCGATATAGACGCTTGTTCAGGGGACACAGCGTGTGCAGGGCTAAACACTGCGCCTTTTATTTTGGTTTCTGATGCACAGTCTACTTGTTCTATTCCAAAGGTTGTGAATGTGAATAATAGTTTTTATGTTGGTGATGATGGTGATTGCGTTTTAAAAGGTTTGAAACGCAAGTCTGATTGTCTGTCTGAATCTTTAGGTAAAGATGATGATAACAATGTAATAACATCCCTGCTGGAAATATTGGATAATAATGACATGAGCGCAAATGAGCCCCTGGGAGGGGACTATGATGCGACAATGTTTAGTCTCTCTGATGGGTCAAATGGTAATTTGGAAAAGTTCAAAACGCCAATTCTCCCATCTGGGTCTCCTTTACAAGGACGAAGCCCCCCCATGGATGCAGGGCATGGCGGGCGGGGCTTCCCCAGACCCTTTACACGCAACTTACGCGCGCTACCTGAACAGCAAGGTACAGGAGGCAACGAGACCTCTGTCACGCATGTTACACAGGTGGAAGGAATTGGTCCCGTCGGCTTCTGTTTTGGATCAGATAGCCCACGGACACCAAATCCTTTTCGAGAACGGTATTGTACCCCCGTACTTGGGAATAGTGCATACGGATCCGGGGTCGGTGGCCGAAGCACAAATCCTAGACAACGAACTCAAAGAGTTACTCTCGAAAGGGTTAATCACGGTGGTTCCTCCCCTAGAAAAAGAAGACGGGTTTTACAGCCGTTACTTTCTGGTCCCGAAGAAGGATGGGGGCATGCGCCCAATCCTAGATTTGAAACCCTTCAACAAGTATGTAGAGAAGGTCAGTTTCAAAATGCTACGCACACCGGTTCTGCTGTCAATGGTGACACAGTCCGATTGGCTAACTTCGGTCGACCTAAAAGATGCTTTCTATCATTGTCCGATTGCGGAAAGACACAGAAAGTATCTTCGGTTCTGTTACCGGGGTCAGTGTTACCAGTACACATGCCTCCCGTTCGGATATCGCCTCTCTCCTCTGACATTCACAAGGTGTGTGAAAGCAGCGCTCGGAGTGTTGATGCGCAAAGGTATGCGCTTGGCATGGGTTCCTAGACGACCTGTTGGTGTTGGCCCGGTCGCCGGAACAAGCAATACTCCATACTCAGGAGTTGATGGAATTCATGGAGTACATGGGTTTCACTATCAACATAAAGAAGAGCGCTCCATGGCCTTCGTGCCAGGCAACGTATCTGGGTCTGAGTTTGGATACGGTATCCATGCGCGCAACCCTTACGCAAGAGAGATGGCATTCCACCAGGACCACGTTAGCACATTTCGTCCCGGGGACATATGTCACTTATTGGATGATCAGGAGGCTGCTGGGCCTTCTGGCATCGGCTCACCCAGTTGTTCCTTTAGGTCTGTTGTTCACGAGGAGACTGCAATTGTGGTTCGCAGTTCACTTCTTGAAATACGGCAACGAACGCCGGTACAACAACCATCTTATCCTGGTCCCGCGCGTGGTAGCGCAGGACCTAGACCGCTGGAACAGAGCCTACGTGGACATGTCTGGGGTCCCTATGGGCCCCAGGGGACCCGAGGTAACGATTTATACGGATGCGTCCCTCTCGGGTTGGGGGGCCATCCTTGGCTACAAAACAGCGCAAGGAGTGTGGCCGTCTGGGGAGAAGGTCCACATCAACGCGCGCGAGACAGAGACGATTTGGCTGGCTATCCAGCATTTCGCTCAGGATCTCGTAGGCCATCACATACTGATAATGACAGACAGCATGATGGCCAAGGCCTACATCAACCGCCAAGGCGGTATGAAGTCCAAGCGTTGCAGAGAGTTGGCCATGCAAATTTGGACTTGGGTCAACAGCAACGCGCTATCAATCAGGGCGCTTCATGTACCAGGGAAGGACAACGAAGCAGCGGACATCCTCTCGAGAGGCGGCCCGCATGCGGACAATTGGAGCCTCAACCCAGCCATAGTGGTTATGATCTGGGAGAGGTTCGGGGTAGCTCAAGTGGATCTGTTCGCATCGAAACTCAATTACAAGTGCCCTCGTTGGTACTCGATGCTCCCGTCCGACCTAGCGCCGTTGGGGGTCAACGCGCTTGGACTAGATCCATGGCCCGAGGAGATGCTTTACGCATTCCCCCCGCGCAGGTGCCTCCTAGACCTGGTGGTCAAGTTCGAGCGCACAGGGGGTCGGTTAATTCTCGTGGCCGCGTACGAACCGAGCACCCCGTGGTTTCCGCGAATAGTGCCCTGGATAGTAGGCGAGCGGTTCGACGTCCCGGAGTGGGCGGACGCGCTCGCGCAAGCAGGAGGGCTGCTACGGGAGGGCCCCTGGATAGGAGGCTCCCGATTAGCGGCGTGGATGCTTACAAAGCCAGGCTCTTAGCTATGGGACTTAGTGCGCAAGTGATTCGTGTCATCTTAGCGGCGCGTAAAGACTCCACGTATTCCAGGTACCAGGGGTACTGGAATCGATTTGACCAATTTTGCGCTGAACGCGACATGGACCCTTTGTCAGTAGGGATTGGCCCTATACTGACTTTTGTGGAGGTCTGTAGGAGTGATAGACTATGGTCTTTCTCCTCGGTCAAAGTCTGTGTATCGGCTCTCACGTTCTTCTGGGGGGAAGATCGAGGGTAGCACGGTTTTCACGCACCCGCTCATGACGCAGTACCTGTTGGGTGCTAAGAAGCTCTCAGCTAAGGAGCTTACGAGAGCTGAAACATGGGATGCTTCCCTTGTTCTGCGCGCACTAGAGAAAGATTCCTTTGAACCCATGTCTACGGCAGACATGCGTTATGTCTCGGCTAAGCTGGCTGTGCTCTTGGCACTTACCACCGCAGCGAGGGGTTGTGAGCTCACTGCACTCACCATCAAGGGGATGGTGTTTTCTGGTGATCTGATGGTCACGCTCTTTACAGACCCCAGCTTCGTGCCCAAAACTGTGTCTGTCCTGACGAGTAGGGCCCCGGTGGTGATACACGCGTTTCATCAGTCAACGGTGACTAGGGATGAGAAACGCTTGCACCTCTCGTGTCCTGTACGGGCTTTACGCATTTACATGCGGCGCACAGCAGATATTCGTAGGTCTGACAGGCTGCTGTTGACCTACAGGGTGAGCAAACCAGGTTATGCCCTTTCCACCCAGAGGCTAGCACACTGGCTGGTGGATGGTATTACGGAGGCATATACAAAAGCGGGTAAAACAGCTCCTAAGCTGAAGGCGCATTCTACCCGAGGGACTGCTACGTCGATAGCTGTGTTGTCAGGTATCGACTGGGAGGTCATCCGCCAGGCGGCGGTTTGGAGTGGTGAGACCACTTTCTTACGGCATTATTACCGGCACGTTAAGGTGCGGTCGGTTGCCGACGCTGTTCTGGAGCAGGCCTCTTAGGATGCTCTCATCAGAACGCGTACCCCTTCCCACCAGGGGTTTGAAGGGTTCATTGGACGGCTAGTGAACGGAGGCACGAATCCTGTCGTTGTTCAATGCAATAAACCTCTCAGCCATTTTGGAGTACGTGAAATGTAACTTTGGGTTCGCGAAGCGAACCCTAGTTATATGAACAACGACAAAATGGCTGAGAATAGAGCCGTTCTCCTCCTACCCGGGCCACAGGTGTGGTGCTCATTTAGTTGGAGATGGTTCGACTAACAAAGAGGAATAGCGCTTCCGGTGGGCGTGCCAATACGGGATCGGTGGGAGGACATATGACCACAGGGGTCATATTGTCCGGGATTGGCACGGGGAATGCACCTCCATCGTTTTTCTTTTTTCCAGCGAGCTATTGTGGATGATGTCACAATGCAATAACCCTCTCAGCCATTTTGTCGTTGTTCATATAACTAGGGTTCGCTTCGCGAACCCAAAGATAATAAACTTATTTATATAGCACTTTCTTAACAATGTTACAAAGTGCTTTATAAAAGAAATAAAACCAGACAAAGTAAAAATGAGAACAAGACCAAAGGACATTAACAAAGGGACGGTAATGTAACCCGAACTTTGCGTTCGGCCGTCGTCTCCCTACACGCCCTGGGACTCTGCGTTGTGTTTGTTGTAGTATGATGTTTGCGTGGAAAAGGAAGGAGGCGGAGGCTTGGGATCGTGGCTGAGACCTGGACACTTTATTGGCACTCGCTTGCACTTCACCTCTCATCTATCAGCTGGCCGCTGGCCTCATCATACTCACAGCTTCCGGCAGAAGAAACAAAAACATTTTCTTTCTCAATAAAATTAAAATAAAAAGTGCAAATGTGCAAATAAACACATCTCATATCAGAATGCTACCTTACGGCAAAACCAAAGCAATGTCATCCATTATAATTTAATTAAGGCACTTATTACCCATAAAATTAAACAAAAAAACCATGGATAATCTGCTCAAATAATACTGCATCCTGCGTTATATGCCATGCTAATGCTCAACAGGCTAGCCAACACTTTTTGTCACATTTCTCTTACCAAATACAATGTTCGACATGAAACTTTAACTAGGTTATAAGCAAACTTGTCTATTAACACCACAGAATAAACAGACAATATGTGCGATATAAATCAATATTTTTATGATAATGCAGACCGCCAGCAACACTGCTTACCTTCCGGCAGAAGAAACAAAAACATTGGATCACCGTAGCATTTTGCCCGGGACAAGAACTAGGGGTACGGTGTTGCAAGAGGGACAAACATCGCCATTTGCGGCATTCCCAGGGGAACATACAGCGTAACAGTGCCGCCCTGTGGCGGATTTACATTACTACCTTACATTAACAACAATAAATGAATACCGCCAAATAACTAGAAATTAAAATAAAAACAGTTAAATAAAAACAAATATCAAACATTTCCAAAAGCTTTCACAAAGAGAAAAGTTTTAAGAAAAAAATTTAAAAGAAGCTAGAGACTTCCATAGTGTGGGATCTCTAACAGCAAAAGCCTGATAACCCTTTGTGACAAGCCGACACCTGGGAATAACCAGCAGGGCTCCATCTGCGGATCTTAATGGTTGAGAGGGCACATACCAGGTCAATAAATCAGACATGTATTTAGGAGTAAGACCATTTAAGACCTTAAAAGTGAGCAATGAAATTTTAAAATCAATTCGAAATCTAACAGGGAGCTAGTGTAGGGAGGCAAGCACAGGAGTGATATGGTCATGCCTCTTTGTCCCAGTATTGAGTTGAGCAGCAGTGTTTTGTACCAACCGGAGACGGTGGAGGGAGCCCTAGCTGATACCAGAATAAGTTGTTCCAACCAAGCAGTTAGTCCATGGGCCAGACGATATTTCGGTACACTCAAGGTGGCAAAACTTACTTATAATTTTTGAAAGGATCCATGTCTGTAGATGATATTTTGGTATGATAACAATTCCTGAGTGGCAGCTGTATCACAGTTATCAGCTCATGAAGTTAACCACCCGCTAAACTAAATCGCATTTTAGACGCTGGTGCATATCCTGGTTTAGCCTCATGGTCAGGACATTTTTCAATGTTCTATAATATTGTCTTTGGTATCATTTTAAAGGGGACCTTCTTAGCTTTCATTCAAGCCCTGTTGTGGATATTTCTCACAAATATAGAGGTCACTTGAGCTCTTCAACCCGTCAATAACACACATCTTTCTGCAATTTTCGCCTAAACTATATACTTTCTTTTAGCCCTGTGGCATCTAGGAATATCAGGGACACAAATCACAAAAACTGGAATACTCACAGGACTGTAAAGATTCAGGAAATGTATAATATACCCATACTATTTCATTGTGTGAGGTGATTGTGAGCCTTAAATGAGAATTAGACCAAAGCCAGTAGGTCACAAACTGGTCTCTATACATTTGTTTAAATACGCAATCAAAATACATGATAAAAAGGAATACCATAGTGAGGTAATGAACTATTTTAATATTTTAAACAACATTGACATTTACATATACTTAGTCAATGATACATGTAATCCCATATCATTAGTGGGTATATGTAATGGTAATGGGTAGGGTAATGGGTATATGTGAATATGGTTACATTATTGTTATCAAGCTCTGGGTAACCAAGTCCAGAATCAACATCCTGTGCATCAATAGACTACTACCACAGTAATACCATCAGAATCATCACACTGTCATTCATCAAACTGCTCGTTTCTCTCATCATCTGACTCCCCAAGTTCAAAGTCCAGTTCTGGACCATCCTGCTGTTTTTGGTTACTGCAGGTCTGTAACCTGCACATGTCTGTGCATGGAAGTCCATTTGACAGGCACATGCAGCTTGGCATTTTGCATGAATGCACACACTTGCATGTTAGCATTTCCAAGACCACATCTGGTGCAGGTGGGGAGCGCATCCAGTAAATGGCCAGCTTGCCTTCATCGTCTGTCCATCCATACTCAGTAGGGCTTGGCACCACAGGGTTAGCCTGCAGACAGCACTTCCATATTGCTGCCTGATAGTTGGCTCGTTGAACATGCATAAAGAGACAGTCTCTACATGGTGGCAGCTGGCTGGACTCAACCTCTCCCCTTTTGGTGCAGAAGAGCTGGTAACGCAGTTTGTTCACCTCAGCAGTGCTGCTATTAGCAACATACATCCGACAGGTGAACTGCTCAATTTTCTGGAACATGCAGGAGCAGACGGGTGTCAGCTTCTTCATGTGTGGAGTGCAGTTCTGCTGCTTCCTCACACCCATCTTCTGTCAACTTGTAGCAGGTTTCCTCACAGGTCATGTACAACACCTTGCCATGCAGCATAGCTCTGTATCGTGGGAGTTTCCACTCTTCCACCAGAAACTTGATGAGACTGGTCTTGTTGGAGGAACTGCACAGAAATTTTCTCCACTGCTGGACGTGGTGTCCCCCTGCAAGATTCTTGTACTGGAGAGTGATGTCTCCACCCCGGTTCAGTCGTTTAGCATCTTTGATCGAAGTCTGGTGATAGACATCAAAAACAACATCAATCCTCCCACTCTGTGCTCCCTCATGGAGGACCTGGGTCAAGGCTGACTCTGCCACCTGTGCAAAGGTTTTGTTGTTGCCATTCATTTTTTGGACCAGGCTCATCCCATCAATGATGGAAGTAGATGGGATTGGGATGTCTTCTGCAGGAGATACATTCTTTTCAAGCTCACTGGCAAGTGCAGCCTTGTTTGTTTTTCGTAAGGACCCATCAGCATTTGCCAGTGCGCATGATAGTGGGCCCAATGGGTAGGCAAGGACATCCTTCAGATTCACCTTCCTGCTTTCAGCCACCAGGATCATGTGACTGAAAAGGTTTCTATCTGCCTTCAGAACCACATCCTGTGCTTTCTTTCCATGAGCTTGTTTTGTGCTGACATTGGAGAATGTTTTCAGACTTTGCTTGGTCATCTTGTCGTGGAATTTCACAGGTGGTGGGTCTGCATCTAACCTTGTTTGCTGGAATGCTTGGTAGGCCTCTTCTCCTTTCTCAAGAGCTCTCAAGAGATCTATGGTCACATCAGGTGGAGCCATGTTGCCAGTGGAGAGGCTAACCAAATCAATCTCATCAGGGGACATAGGATTGAGCCAGTTATTCTCCATAAGGTCCATGAGAGACTGGACATCTGCTTCATCTCTCTTGATCCTTGGACTCTGTAGATCTGGATGAGACCATTTGCACCTGCCTTGACCTGTCAGGTCTCTCAGCTGTCTGAGGTACATGCTTCTATACTCAGCTGTGAGATAATATTTGGTCACAGCTCCTGGCTTCAAGCTGAATCCCTTTGTCCCTCCAGCTGTTTGGGTGTCTTTGTTCACCGTTTCTTCTCTAGCTTGGTCAACAGGGATTCGGCCAAAGGGATTGGTGGAGCCCAGTTGGACTGAGAAGCCTCCTTCCATGAATTCTGTGTACACATCTGGGTGTGTGATGGGCAGCTCAGACATCTGGGCGTAGTAGTAGGGGAGGTAGCGTGCATAATTCATCCTGTCATAAGCAAAGCACCATGGGATCATTGCTTGAATGCTAGCCAAGTGTAGCATCCAGTCTCCCTCTCTGGATGCTCGGATGAGCCCCAACAAGATTTCAACCATGTCCAAATAGGACATCCAGAAGTTCGAGAGGCTGCCGTTTCCACCTCTAAGGAACTCACGGTAGACTTCAAATAGATCCATGATGCGTGTACAAGAGCTGTTCTCGATGACCTCCTTCAAAGCATGTTGTGAGACTTCTTTCCCAAGGCTGTCAATGGTCTTCAGTGTCTCATTCAGGTGAACCATGTCATTCCTGTGAGTTTCTTCCAACCAGGACAGGAAACCATTCAAGGTCAGTCGCATGAGAGCCTCATACAGGAGCTTGTGTAGTCGCACTGCCCTGTTGTACTTGCGGCCATCCATAACACCAGCAATTGAGCCTTCTGCAATCATGCCAGACTCAATGCAGAGGTCTTTGAGTCCAGCATCTTGGAAACGCTTTCCTATTATTGCCAGCAGTGTGCAGATGGTGTGGAATACCCCAAGCCTAACGATGATATCATGGAACTTGTCATGGTGTTTCCATGTGATCTCGACAGCCTTCGCATACAGGGCTTGGTCAAAGACACAGACAGTCTTCCTCAGGCCTAAGCACTGCATGATGCTCAGTGACTGGTTAAGCACCTCGTTGACAGTAGACATTTGTGTCGCTGGAGCATTGATGGTAGGCAGATAGCCTATATTGTCAGGGATGACCGTCATCTCTCCTCGAGTCAGGATGTTGAAGCCTGTCCAGCTGCTGACTGACTGTTCTTCTTGTTGTGACATGCGTGCTAGGACCCAAAGAAGGTTTTTCTCTCTGGCAAGCTTAGTATTGGCTGCAGTATCGGCATCTGACTTTTTGCTTTGTGGTGGCCCTACCCGTTGTCCAGCATTGTAAGTTGGTAACATTGGTGGGGGTCCATCAGTGCTTCTCTTCTTTGTTTTGGGAACAGTGGGCATGGGTTGGACAGGAAGTGGGTTGACTGGCTTTGCTTGCACAGCAATCCCATTGACTCTGTGAGATGTTCCCTCACCACTGACAGTTTCTTCAAGACGGTCGATATTGTCCCAGGCTAAAGTTGTGAATATGCCAGGATGGATGTTAGCTGGAAGGGCAATGCCACTCCCTGATGATGAGAGTTTCTGGAGACACAGGGCAGTGTTGATCTCTTCCATCTGTGAATAGGACACACTGTGACCAAGTCGGTTGAGGATGTTTATCAACTCTACATTTCCTGTCAACGATTTGACACTGAATGGCAGAACAATGTGCTTGAAAGGCTTGGTATTTCCACATGTCACTGCATATGCTATGTCATGTCCAAATGACTGCAGAAGGCACTGCACTCTCTGGGATGCATGATCAGGATCATTTGAGCCTGTGAGTAGAGAGTACAGGAAGATAATGAGCGACTCTGGAATGGTAGGACATTCTGCTTCTGGTTTGACTTCAGGCGGCCAGGTTTGAGGAACATCTTGACTTTTAATGTCTGCTCTCAATTTGATGGCTGCTTTGGCTATAACATCTTGTGCACTGACACTTTTCAGGGTCTGCAGCTCCCTTTTGAGAGACTGATTTTCTTTGGCAAGTTCCCTCATGGACAACTTATCGGGATAGAGGAGGAATTTTCCTTTCTCATCAGGGAATATCTGCAAGGCTCCAGCAAACTCACTCTCCAGGTTTCGCCTTATGTGCTTCTTGGTTGATTCCTTGACTTGGGCAATGCCTTGGGAGTTCATTGAAGCTACCAGTCTAGAAGAGAGATCAGTCATTGTCATCACTTGAGGATTGCCAAAAAGCTCCATCCTGATGAAGAGGAACAGCTCATTGTATGCCTTATTCACAGCAGCTTCATACTGGGCTGCAGCATCATCATCTTCATTGCTGGCAACCTCTCCTTTGGAAACCTCTTCTTTGGTGTAAAGTCTATAGCATGACCTGTGGTAGTGCCCTTCAGCTGCTACAAGGTCTCTACTCACAATGGCAAGGATTCTGCTGTCCCTTTTCTTTGTGGCTGCACTCCTGATCTTTGCATCAGCTCGCAGTTCTCGACACTGCACCAGTACTTCTCTCGTATTCTGTCTCTTGGAATATTTGCTGTTTTTCTGACAAAATATGCACTCTGCATCATAAGTCCTAGATATACTTGGAGCATGTCGAGCTACTCTCTTAGATTGTTTCTCTTCAGCAGAGACACAACTTTTCTTTTCTTTTGCAAGGAGGCCATCAACAATTTGCTTCATAGTGAAGATACTGCGACACTTTCTGTGGTAGTAGATTGCTGGAATCTGTCCCTCAGGAATGTCTTTTGCCAGTTTCAAAACTGGTGCATGATTTCGTATCTGAGCTGCCCTGAGCAGAGTTCTCCATGAGTCGACACTTTGTAGTGAAACCAGCTTATCTGTATCATCAGAACAGTGGATAATGCACTCCACCCGTGGGCGCTTTGGTATTGGGTAAAAACTTGCTTGTTCACCAGTGGCCATATTAGGTCAGTTTTCACCTGCCACATACAAACAAATACATGTAACTTAGGTGTATGAACACTACTAAAACAAAGTTTACTTTGCTTCACCAGCGTCATATTACCATTATTTATCTTACATAGCCACAAATAGATACATTACCTAGTTGCTATGCAACAGCTGTATTTTGTCCACATGAGGCCGCTAAAATCAACACAAGATGAAAGTTCCTCGTAGCCACTTTAACTAATCATATTAACATATACATTAAAAGAACATGCTAACATTATGGGAAATTAGCTTACAATCTTCTCCAGAGTGAGACAAGAAGATAGATACCAGTTTCCTCTATATGTGTTTAGTAGAAAGCTATCTGGCTGCACGTTAGCCTAGCTTAGCACAATGAATGGAAGTACACAGTACTGGTTATCCTTGGTTGTTGGCCAACTAAGAACTGTCCCAGAGTTTAAGCTAGGCTAATCAGTACCAGGGGTGTTGAAATGCTATATTTGTAAAAATCTGGGCAAATACACAATCGTGAGAGGCACAGAAACAGGTTTCCTGAAAGAAAAATGAAATAGCTGCTCATTTGGAAAGGTTATCATGTATTATTTTACTTCTGTTAGTGTACCAAATAAAATGGCACCAGTGAAGTTGTGTCACCTTGGGTGATATCGATATCTGGTCTGACCCATGGACTAACTGGCTTTGGTCTAGTTAGTTTCTTAGTAATAATGCCCTTCTAATTTAAGGTTCACAATCACCTCACACAATGAAATAGTATGGGTATATTATACATTTCCTGAATCTTTACAGTCCTGTGAGTATTCCAGTTTTTGTGTTTTGTGTCCCTGATATTCCTAGATGCCACAGGGCTAAAAGAAAGTATATAGTTTAGGCGAACATTGCAGAAAGATGTGTGTTATTGACGGGTTGAAGAGCTCAAGTGACCTCTATATTTGTGAGAAATATCCACAACAGGGCTTGAATGAAAGCTAAGAAGGTCCCCTTTAAAATGATACCAAAGACAATATTATAGAACATTGAAAAATGTCCTGACCATGAGGCTAAACCAGGATATGCACCAGCGTCTAAAATGCAATTTACTTTAGGGGGTGGTTAACTTCATGAGCTGATAACTGTGATACAGCTGCCACTCAGGAATGGTTATCATACCAAAATATCATCTACAGACATGGATCCTTTCAAAAATTATAAGTAAGTTTTGCCACCTTGAGTGTACCGAAATAGGAAATTTTGGGCTCTGGCCCATGGACTAAGTTACACACCTGTGTCTCCTAATCAAGTTCCTCAGCAAAGACTCTACTGGTTGATTAGTGGGATCAGGTGTATAACTGTTTGGTTGGAACAAAAACCTGCACCCACACCAGCCCTTTCTGGATAAGATTGCCCACCCCTGCAAGGATATGTGATTGACTGTGTCAAAGGCAGAACTTAAGTGTAAAAGAACTAAAATCGAGTTGTCACTTCTGTCTGCAGTCAGCAGTAGGTCATTAGTAACCTTAACAAGAGCTTTCTCGAAGTGCTCTAAAACCAGACTGGAAACTGTTAAAAACGCTATTAGTATTCATAAAAGATATGAGTTGATATGAAATTACCTTCTCCAGGACCTTGGATAAAGACAATTTCGAGATTGGTTTGTTGGTCTGTAGTTACTTAAGGATGGGGGATCCACATTAGGTTTCTTTAACAATGGGTGAACAATGGCATATTTAAAACTGCCCAGAAAAGAACCAGAGGCCAGAGAATTATTACAAATTTGCAGAATAACAGGGATAACAGTGGCAAATACCTCCTTGGGCAGCTTAATGGGGATGATGTCTAAGATGCAGAAGGAGGAGTTCATATGGGAGACTGTACTCTCTAACACTAAAATTGTAATAGGTTGAAACTGGATAAAAGAGGCAGAATTAATATGGGGAATGAAAGAATGCAAGGGTCAAGCTGGATTTTGGACCTGATATTCTCTACCTTATTTATACAATGAATGAGAAATTTTTTGGACAGCTCAACATCAGATTCAGAAAAAGAAGTGGAGGGACCATTAATAACAGAATCACTTACCCTAAAGAGAACTTGAGGATTGTGGTTATTTCTCGATATCAATTCAGAGAAGTAAGCTGATCACACATCCTTAACTGCGTTCTGGTAAATTAACATTCCAGAGAAGACAATGCTAAATGTTCATTATGAGCACCAGCAACAAGCTTAAACAAAGCCAGTTCCAGAGAAGAAAGTGACGTGAACGTAAACAGACAGAAACCACGAATATCAACAAGCAGAGGCTGTTGTTTGGTTATAAAACCCTAAAACCTCTTGTAAAACGCAGTGGACTGCTCACCATCTGCTTGACTACCTCACTTTTATTCTCTGTTATCTGTTCTTTATTGAGATAAGTGTCCTCTCTCCTTATTTCCATGTATTTGCCATCAAGATGCGCCAATATAAATTCACATGAATATGTTATTTCTTTTAGCAATATCATACCAGAGTGATCCGTTAAGTATAAATGGGTTTTTCTGGTTTTGTGCACTGTAGATCAATATTTATTTTTTTTTTTTTTTATTTATTTATTGGCCAAATCCTTTTCCAGTGGGTAAGTTTCCAATTCAATCTTTAAGCACAGGTATTCTGGGGAGAAAAAAAGTGCAAGATGCATCCAATTTAAAAGCAAAGCCTCAACCGAAAGGTGTTTAAAGGCAAAAAGCGAGGTGACTAATTTTTCTGCTCTTTCAATGAGGGTGACAATGAAGACAGGGTGCTACATCCACTCACAAGCGCTAGCATGGCCAAAATCCTCCAACACACATTGAAAAAGACATAATTTGAACAGTGTCATGAATAATTTTACATTATCAGATACAAAATGTTTGATTTTTGTCAGATTTTCTTCTCTGGAATTGACAAATAAGACGTTTATTATTAGCACTCACAGTATGTTACATCTACACCTTTAAACGTATTTGTAGCGAATTCAGGGGGCAGCTGGGATGCGAAACCAGGGCGACTGCACTAACCAGTCAACTAAAGACTCCGACCCTCTAGCCAAGGGCTGGCGATTGTAGTCATCCGTGGTCGTTACACTACCCCTCTCCTTGGGAAGCGCGTCCCCACGCTTCAGCATATCAGCTCCCTCACGCCTCTGGGCGCATGCGCTTCTGATGGTCTCACGGTCTCACCATCCCACTTCTGACACCAAATGTAGCGAATTCAGGGGGCTGCCGGGAAGCGAACCCGGGGCGACTGCGCTAACCAGTCAACTAAAGGGTCCGACCCATTAGCCAATGGCTAGTGAGTCTAGTCATCCGTGGTCGTCACACTACAAGAGCAGTTTGTATATTTACCATGTATTCAGTGTTTCAATAAAACAGAGTTTCCAACACGGAGATCCCGGTTCAAATCCCGGCCTGGTCGGGCGTCCCTACAGACATAATTTGCCGTGTCTCTGGGTGGGAAGCCGGATGTGGGTAGTGTCCTGGTTGCTGCACTTGCGCCTCCTCTCGTTGGTCGGGGCGCCTGTTCGGGGGAGAGGGGAACTGGGGGGAATAGCATGATCCTCCCACACGCTACGTCCCCCTGGCGAAACTCCTCACTGTCAGGTGAAAAGAAGCGGCTGGCAACTCCACGTGTATCTGAGGAAGCATGTGGTAGTCTGCAGCCCTCCCCGGATCGGCAGAGGGGGGTGGAGCAGCGACCGAGACGGCTCGGAAGAGTGAGGTAATTAGCCGGATACAATTTGGGCAAAAAAGGGGGACGGGGACCCCCCCCAAAAACCGGATACAATTGGGGCGAAAAAGGGGGACCGGGACCCCCTCCCCCAAAAAAAGTTTCAACGTTTCCCAAAACTTCGCCACAAAGAAAGTATCCACTTTAAACTTAATTGTGAATATGCCATGTAGTTAATCAAATATGTGGGTTTTTTTTGTTTTTTGTTTTTTATTCTCTAGGGATGCACAATATCGGCATTACATCAGTATCAACCGATAAAAATGTAAGAAGTATCTGCATTGGCAGATGTGGGCCTGGCCGATAAGGTGATGCGTTAACTATGCAGATGTGATGAAGCTAAATGTTTATTATGAGCGCCAGCAACAAGCTTCAACATGTCAGCTGCAAAAGTGAGTGTTAATTTAACTCCGAGAGTGTACAAATTGATCCTTTTGGGTCCATTTATACACTCTCAGAGTTAAATTAACACTCAGGAAGTTAAATCAACCCTCAGGATTTTACTGTGTGAATGGAAGTATTCTGAAGTATCTGAAACAGATAACAAAATTGCTATTGGGAATGCTTGTAAAGCACCAGTGACGTGGGGAGGGGTAAAACCACACTCCTTTAACATTACCAATTTAATTATGCATCTTTAGAGCCATCATCCTAAACACCAGGCAAAAAAAACAGTGCCAGCAAAAACCTGTCAGCAGCCTCTACTTCAGTCATTTGACAAATTTGACAAAGCTAAGAAATATAGTAGCGACCACCCAAAAATGAAAGCCCTTAACAACAAAATCATCGAATTCATTGCTCGTGATAACCAGCCTTTCAGCATGATGGAAGATGTGAGCTTCCATAGGCTGATGATGTACTAAGACGGCACGCTATGCCTAGCCATCATTACTTTTCAGATGTGTCCTTACCTGAACTGCAAAGCATTGTCTCCAATCACACAGAGAAGCTCCTCATTGATGCCACTCATGTTAGCTTTACCATGGACATCTGAAAATTGAATTTAAGTCCTGTCAGCATGTTGAGCCTCACTGCCCAGTGGATTGACGAGGACTTTGTGTGTATTGGTATCGGCAGTGGCAGTGGCAATCAGCCAAAATGAGTTTGAAAATATCGGCATATTGAATATCGACAAAAATCCAATATTGTGAATCCCTAAAATAATCTGAAACCTTACCTTGGCTGTGCTATTCTCATGCTCTGCTTTAAAGGGAGTTTTTGCTTTTTCTGTTTGATGTCACACATCAGAATAAAATTCCTCTTAAATGAAGTCATTATCAATTGTAGTATTCTATGAAGTACAGCGTTTGATATTTTGGTGTGAGGAGAATTTGGATTAGCTAACACAAGGGTAAGTCTTTCTTACAAGGACAACAGGACACTGGCTACTGTTCTGTCACAGCCAATTCCCTGTGGTCTGTACCTGTCTGCTGAGCACTCAGTAGCCTCTGGCAGATCTCACTGTCCAACAAAAAGTGTTTGTGTGTGTGTGTGTGGGGGGGGGGCATGCCAGGCTATGATATGCTGTTAATGTTCATCTTGGTGCCTGTAACATTACCTCTGATAATGTATAAGCCTCATACGATTAAACTATGTTGCATTCAAGAAAGTATAGTTGTAATGACCTGTTTTGGTTAACATTTGTGTTTCAGAAACAATTAAGTATGATTGGTCTTGGACAGGCTAAGCCCACTTGATTTTCTCTGTGTCCACCCACACTATAATTTCTGCCTACGCCACAGGTACTAGAGCCTTGTAGGGGACACAATCACTCAATACTCACACTGTTTAAAAAGGGAGTCCTTAGTAATACAGGACCACCAAGCCAAGAATATCTCACAATTTACTTGATTTTAGTGTTTTAAAATGCTCTGGAAGGCATTTAGTAGTGAACATAATAAATGACTAACACCGTAAAATAAAATCGAAGCTACAATTCTGAAGACACTCACATTGACTACATTGGTTTTTTGATTATTTCCATCGTAACATTCTAAATGTATACAAAATATTTAATCAAAGTGTATATGAATGTACACACATACTTCATACAAGTTAGATACAAGTATACAAGACTCTCCCTGTAATGTCAGTTTATCCTCAGTTTTAAATGATAACGAAAAAAAATTACAGAGGCAGGTCATTTTATTTTTCTAAGGCCATTGTTGGTCATGGCATAGCGGGGTTGAAGAGAGAATGGCTCTTTCAAGACAGAATTCTCAATGGGGGAACAACAGCATCAAAAAAATCCTCCTCAGCCTCCCAAAAAAACGCCTGAGAAGGCCCTTCTTGTGTTTGACCTTATCTCCCTTGGCCTCTGTCTCTTCTCATTCTGTTCTCAGCTCCCCTCGGTAAAGCTCCTCAGCGAGGCATTCCACCAGGTCAAAGTTCCCATCAATCACCATATTAGCAGTTTGAGTTAACACCTCATCCTTCAGGGCGATGTCTCTCAGCAGGTCCTCTACCTGCTGCAAGAGGTTGTCTTTGTGTAGTAGGATCAATTGCTTTTCTTGCTCCATGGCCTCCTTGTCAAAATGAGTGACCTGTAGCTCTTTGGATTTGAGGAGACACTTGCTCTGGAGGATCTCATTCTGACAGAGGAGTTCCTCTTGATAAATAAGGAGACGCTCCTTCTCTTCCTGCCACTGCCAGAGGTGTCTATTTAACTCCTCTTCTGCCTGGAGGAGGGCAGCAGCCATTTTTTCTTTGCTCTGTTCCCAAAGCTTGGCATCGTCAGCATCATGTTCCACCCGCTCTACCAGAGCCTCCATGGCAGTGGTTTGTAACTCCCCCGCCTTCAGGGCAGAGTCTCTCTGTAGAACGGCATCTCTCTGCAGAACGGCATCTTTCTGCAGGGCCTCGACCTGCTGCAGGAGCATGTCTTTGTGCAGGAGGATCGACTCCTTTTCTCACTCCATGGCCTACTTGGCAGAACAAGCGGCCTGTACCTTTTCAGATTTGAGGACACATTCAGTTTAGAGGGTCTCATTCTGATAGAGGATTTCCCCTTGATAAATAGATCTCTCCTGGAAAGATCTCAGGTGGTATGCAGCCCTTTCCAGGATGGTTTGCAAGAGATCTTCCACCTCTGTCATCCTCTTCCTCTCCTCTCTCAATACAGTCAACTCCGTGTTGTCCTTGACATAAAGAGTGGCCTCTGCCTCTTTAGATTTGAGGTGAAACTTGCTCTTGAGGATCTCATTTTGACAGAAGAGTTTCCTCACCTGGAGACGTCTCTGGAAGTATGCGGTATTTTCCAGGCATACTCGCAAGAGCTCTACCACCTGCAATGCAGTGGGGGGTATATCCATATTCGGGGGCTCCTGCTCTCTCCGTCTCCTTACTTCCTGTGTTATAGTCGGGGGTCTCTCCATCCTGCTGTCCTCCTCTTCTGTCATCGGACACTGTCATACAGAACAGGATCAGTTAAATTATAACTTTTGTCAAAACTTTCATTTTTGTTACATAATGAGGACAGTGATGTTCACTATGTTTGGTATACAACAGATCAATCAATCAAGTTGCATTTTATATAGTGCTTTTCCAGCTGCAACAGCCACTCAAAGCGATATACATTTCTGGTCAAATCTGAATTTCGGACACCTGGAGTTACACAGATGGTAAATATCAATGCCTAGGTGGCGCTAGAGCATCAGGTATGGGGAAGCTAAATTTCCTAGGATTTTCATAAAACAAAATTAGCTTAATCCAACAGCTAGACTGGCATTTAAAAATAAGAAAAGTCCTCATCGTGTTAAAACACGATTCAATGAGCATTTGACTCAAAAATTACAATCAAATTTCCTATCAGGCCTATATGTTATCACTGGTGTCATCAAACTAAGATGAACGGCAGAATTCCATTCATTCTTTACACAGATTAACATTCATTTATCCTAAGGTCAATTTGCCTTTACCAGTCAGATGTTTTTTGTTATTGTTTGAGGATCACAGTCATACACCCCACAATGAAAAGGGTGTTTGTGTGGGCCCATAACCTATGGCTGGGGTGACAAAACATCTCAAACCCATAATTATTTTAACCTTTTATCCACGACGCCGCGCAACTGCCGCTGTGGGCTCGCAAATTGTGGTCAAATCTAACGCTTACATTAACCTAATCGTAACCAATTGCTGCCGGGAAACAAAGTTCGCTACAACACCGACAAGTAACAAGTTGCGAATCAATGATCTGAACTGCCAGATAAATACAAGAGAGTTGATATTTCCGGTGAAGTAGACACGGCATTCTCACAAGTGCTTTTAACGTTAAACCTCATATTCACGCGAATTCGTAGTAAACGGTATATTCGCATTTGCACGTAAAAATACACTAAGATGTAGAGGACAAAAAAAACCCCAACTCTATAGGGACTGTGCGTTTTTGGAGCAGTGGGCTTTTGTTTTCGGGATAACGGGCTGTCAGACAAATGGGCTTTCGGTCCCGTGGGATAGTTTTCAGACTATTGGGGTTTCGAAACAATGGACCGTCGTGACTGTTGTGGTTTATACTGATGAGGAGACGGTCGGGTAGTCCTTTTTAAGAACTTTATTCGGGAACAAAGAACAACAACCGTGCATGCATATCCTAACCGACTTCAGTTCCGGTTACGTACATCCGCCTGAGAGCGCGCCTACTGGCCTCTCGTCGTATTACCTATAGTATAGACTCACCCCCGTATTACTCCATGTATATGTTCAAACCCATATACTACATCCCCCTTTTTCCACAGAACAAAAAACGAAACAATCACATTATAGAATTGTTTGTTTCACTATCCATCAGTTTGGAGATATATCAAAATGGAGATATAACACTGTCCACAAGACCACTATGAACTGTTTAAAGGTCTGGCTTTGAATGCTTACAATATCTATTCTTGACATCAGTGCAGTGTTAAATTCTTTATACATTTATTGTTCATACTAGACATTCATTACAATTTCTTTTTTTTTTTTCTTAAGAACTCTGTACACTCTTTGTACCCAGTCTTTGTACACTGTCATCGGGGTCAGAGGTCTCTAACACATGGCCATCCGTAGGAGCATAATTTTTACTGTATCAAACGATGAGCGATGTCGACGTCGTTTGATACTTTTACTCTGAACTCGGAAATGACAACGCCGCAAATTTCTATGACCCGCTACTTGATATTTCATCTGACTGTTCGGGAATTCCAGTGATGCGAAGGTTTTATCTATGACTATCTCTCAGCCTCGTTCAGCTTTTCTTCCAGTTCCTTTACTTTCTTGTTGTTCTCCGTGCAAGTCACTTTCACTGCTTTCATGTCGCTTTTAAGGTCGTTAACCTCTTTGAATGCAAAGTCAAGCGATCTTTTCAGAGTTGATGCTAACAGTATTTTTCACCATTTCTTCTAGATTGTCTGACCCCTCATTAATCTTTGCAGTACACTATGTTATTCTGTAGCTCGAGCAACGTAGGTTCAGTTTTGGTTTTCTTCCTTTCTGGACATTTTAATGGTGTGTCAGGACCAGGTGAAGGAGCCAGTTGTGGGCTTTTAGGCCTTGGGTATGAGTGGTCACTATCGATCGTGTTCATCTCGTCTTCAGAAAGTTCAGAAGCAAAGCCTGTCGCTGTTTGCAGTTTTCCTTTTTCTGGAGGAAGTCCGCTTCATAGCAGAGCCACTGCCGGACATTTCTTTAATTACGGTTAGCTAGCAAGCAAGTTAGCAGCAGACTAAACTTCTTTCTGAGGTAATGCGAGTAAACAAATAATGTCAATTAACGACGTTATGTATATAATTTCAGCGAATTCGGGGGGCAACCCGGCGGACCGTCACAGCCGGGACGTGAACTCGGATTTTCCGCACCGCGGGCGACAACGTCAACCAGTCAACTAAAGGGTCCGACCCCTTAGCCAAGGGCTACCGAGCCTATTTATCCGTGATCGTTACATTGCTCCCTTCCATCGGGATCGCCACAGCCGAGGCGCGAACCTGGGGCTCCCGCAACACGGGCGACCACGTTAACCAGTCGACTAAAGGGTCCTACCCGTTAGCCAAGGGCTAATGTGTCTACTTATTCGTGTACGTTACACTACCCTGCTCTTTCGGGGCATATCACTTTCCTCACGCCTCCGGGCGCACGCGCTTCCGATGGTTTCACGGTCTCACCGTCCCACATCTGACACCAATGTAGTAAATTCAGGGGGCAGTCCGAGAACCGTCGCCACAGCCGGGACGCGAACCCGTGTCTCCCGTACCGCGGGCGACAACGTTAACCAGTCGACTAAAGGGTCGGACACGTTAGCCAAGGGCTACCGAGACTATTCATCCGTGATCATTAATTTATGTTTGAACAATTTCCGTGACCAAAGCTATAGCTTTTGGGTATGGTAACCCCTAAATGTCACCCAGGGGCAATAAAGCACCACGACTGCTCTGGCCGCCATCTTGCGCGCCCACCAATCCTGCGCACTTTTATAAACCATAGGGACTATAACGTCATAACAGTGCTTATGCAGTGAGAAGTTTGCGCGTGTAACAAATGCCGATTTACAAAGGTTTTCCCCCAATTTTATTGTTTTCTTATGCGAATTTAAAGAATGTTGTAGCGAATTTGGGGGCAACTCGGCCGGACTGTCACAGCCGGGTCGCAAACTCGGATTTCCTGCACCGCGGGCGACAACGTTCGACTAAAGGGTCCGACCCGTTTGTCAAGGGCTAACGTGTCTACTTATTCTTGTACGTTACACTACCTCCCTCCTTCGGGAAACACTTCTGATGGCCTCACGGTCCTTCGCGAACTCTCCATCCCACGACTGGCACCCATGTAGCAGCTGCAGGAACCGCCACAGCCGGGACGCAAACCCGTATTTCCCGCACCGCGGGCGATATCGCTAATCGCTCAACTAAAGGGTCTGACCCGTTAGCCAAGGGCTACCGAGCCTATTCATACGTGGTCGTTACATTATTGTAACGTGCATGGATAAGAAGACACGCTGGCCGCTTGCTCGCGGGCCTGACCCTTTAGTCGAGCGGTTAGCGATGCCTCCTGCGGTGCGGGCGATACGGGTTCGCTTCCCGGCCGCGGCAGTTCATGTGGCTGCGTTATCCACCGAATTCGCTACGATATTAATTAAAACTCTGACTTTTGTTGACACTAAAAAAAGTAAAAAAAACCCATTATGCTGTACAAAGAGGAGTGGTGTCACTTGTGTAACCGGTTATTTTCTTGCCCGGTGCGGGATTCGATACGGAGTGTACTGCACCACAAGCCGACATCACTAACCGCTCGGCTGAAGGGTCAGACCCATTAGCTAGGGGCTAATGTGTCTTATTAGTAGTTTACACTTCTTTCTTTTTTGTTGTTGTTTTTTCTCCTTTCTTTCTTTCTTTTTTTCGTTTGTATGAGTTGTTTTCTCGTTTTCATAATCCCTAGATTAATTTTGTAATTATTATTATTCAAAGTCAATTCTTACTGTAATATTTTGTGGAGTACATGTCTGCTATGTTTGTACATATTAATATTTTGCAATAAAGTTGATTAAAAAAAAGTTTTCACGTGTAAATTTTCACGTACGCCGTACTTACACGTGCATATTTACACGTGCAAACGTACACGTATTTGGAGAGAGAAAACACATCCCACCATGTGGTGTTTTGTAGTCCATAAAAGCCTTGTAAACGCTATGATTTTCGAGGAATGGGATATAAACGCGAGTGAGAAGCATTACCCCGGTAACGGCATTCGTTTATTCTGGTTTGTGAAAGCAAGTAATAAGATTTAATCTCCATATGATTGGCAAAATATGGCGATATGATCTCCATACCAAGTTGGCTGGCTTTCTCAGTAAATGTTGCCACACACCGCCACTGTAAGCTTATTTTAAAACGTTTTTTCTTTTTTTACTGTAATGTTTCTCAAAATTAGCTTCCCCATACCTGATGCCCAAGCACGCCTATGCCAGTGATTATGCCCAATCTGTCGGAGTGTAATATCACTAGCTTAAAATGCGCATTGTACTAGCTGGCCTGACAGTTGCTAAAAAGATGATCGCATTGCGATGGAAGCCTCGTCACTCCCTCACCACTAAACACTGTTTCCTCACATTTTTGGATGTTATATATCTAGATATGTCAACTGCTTGAATTAATGGGGCTAGTGAGACTAGCTTGAATAATTGGTGCCTTTCAAAGTGACTTTATAGAACCTCTCGGTGTGTGTGTGTGCGCGCGCGCGTGTGTGCGTACGTGCATGTTGGGGATGTATAATTTTTGTGATCGCATTGAGTGTTGTAATCAACAGCAAACGTCTCAACTGTGGCGGTGTGTTAATGTGCCTGGGGCATGGGTGGGGGTGGTGCTTTCCATTTTTTTGTAGTTATTGTGAAAAAAAAGAATGCATTACTACCAGCAAATCATATCTGTCACTGGACATGTGTGTGTGCTTTTATATCCCCCATGACATCTAGTTGAAGATGAAAAGGGGTCAATTTGGGAATTGTGATATTATCATTCACATGAACTGAGCTTACAGCACGGTGGCGCAGTTGTTAGTGCGGTCGCCTCACAGCAAGAAGGTCCTGGGTTTGAGACCCGGGATAGTCCAACCTTGGGGGTCGTCCCGAGTCTTGCTCTGTGTGGAGTTTGCATGTTCTCCCCGTGTCTGCATGGGTTTCCTCTGGGGGCTCCGGTTTCCTTCCAAAGACATGTAAGTCAGGTGAATCGGCCACACTAAATTGTGTGTGTGTGTGTGTGTGTGTGTGTGTGTGTGTGTGTGTGTGTGTGTGTGTGTGTGTGTGTGTGTGTGTGTGCATACGAGCGCGTGTGTGTGTGTGTCTCAGCCCTGTGGCCTGTCCAGGGTGTCTCCCCACCTGCTGCCCAATGACTGCTGGGATAGGCTCCAGCATCCCTGTGACCCTGAGTAAGGATAAGCAGATCTGATAATGTATGGATGGATGAGGGAAGACAGTGAGTGTAATAATTACATTCATGTGTCCTTCATTCCCATAGCTCTACCTAATACAGAATCACACAGAATGTGGTAGTAACATACACTCACTGGCCACTTTATTAGGTACACCTTGCTAGTACCGGGTTGGACTCCCTTTTGCCTTCAGAACTGCCTTAATCCTTCGTGGCATAGATTCAACAAGGTACTGGAAACATTCCTCAGAGAGTTTGGTCCATATTGACATGATAGCATCACGCAGTTGCTGCAGATTTGTCGGCTGCACATCCATGATGCGAATCTCCCGGTCCACCACATCCCAAAGGTACTCTATTGGATTGAGATCTGGTGACTGTGGAGGCCATTTGAGTACAGTGAACTCATTGTCATGTTCAAGAAACCAGTCTGAGATGATTCGAGCTTTATGACATGGCGCATTATCCTGCTGGAAGTAGCCATCACAAGATGGGAACACTGTGGTCATAAGGGATGGACATGGTCAATACTCAGGTAGGCTGTGGCGTTGACACGATGATCAATTGGTACTAAGGGGCCCAAAGTGTGCCAAGAAAATATCCCCCACACCATTACACCACCACCACCAGCCTGAACCGTTGATACAAGGCAGGATGGATCCATGCTTTCATGTTGTTGACGCCAAATTCGAGACTCATCAGACCAGGCAACGTTTTTCCAATCTTCTATTGTCCAATTTTGGTGAGCCTGTGCGAATTGTAGCCTCAGTTTCCTGTTCTTAGCTGACAGGAGTGGCACCCGGTGTGGTCTTCAGCTGCTGTAGCCCATCTGCCTCAAGGTTCGACATGTTGTGCATTCAGAGATGCTCTTCTGCATACCTCGGTTGTAATGAGTGGTTATTTCAGTTACTGTTGCCTTTCTATCAGCTCGAACCAGTCTGGCCATTCTCCTCTGACCTCTGGCATCAACAAGGCATTTTCGCCCACAGAACTGCCGCTCACTGGATATTTTCTCTTTTTCGGACCATTCTCTGTAAACCCTAGAGATGGTTGTGCGTGAAAATCCCAGTAGATCAGCAGTTTCTGAAATACTCAGACCAGCCCGTCTGGCACCAACAACCATGCCACATTCAAAGTCACTTAAATCACCTTTCTTCCCCATTCTGATGCTCGGTTTGAACTGCAGCAGATCGTCTTGACCATGTCTACATGCCTAAATGCATTGAGTTGCTGCCATGTGATTGGCTGATTAGAAATTTGCGTTAACGAGCAGTTGGACAGGTGTGCCTAATAAAGTGGCCGGTGAGTGTATATTCCATCTGTTAATATACATTGGGTTTAAGTTACAAAGAAGATTTGTAAACCATATATTCACAGTATCGACTACAAGCTCAGGATGGAGCAGCTCTAAACTGGTAAAGATTGCATATTTTAAAGTGTACTGCCACAAAATTACTGGTTTTTCACCAGATAAACCTCAAAGATGTAGATATTGCCTGGACAGATGATACATGAATGAGGTCTTAGATGAAAATAAATGATTCCCAAAAGTAAGCAAATTATTTAGCGTACAGTTTTTTTTTTCCGTTCATGTCATGTGAATCTGAAGTAAAAGAATACATAACAAAATAAACAAATGTCAGTGCCAATAGCACTCATAAACAGTTTGGAACACTTTTGTTTCACCAGAGTTTTTTTGTTTTTGTTTTTGTAGAAGTGCACCGTTGGAACATTTTAGAATAGTGCAGTTTATTTTGCTGGCCCAGACAGTGATCAGAAAACAGTGTGGCTGTATGCTGCTTCCTGCAGGTACTGCTCAATGTTAACTGTCCTGGACACCTTGAGGACTTTGTCTGTGTGTATGTGTTCTGCCCTGGGAGATGGCTGTCCTCATACAGCGGAAGTCTCAGACAGCACAGTGAGACAGAGGGGTTGCTGATGTCACCGGAGTTCAACAAAATGCTGCAAACTTCACCCAACCTGTGCCTGTACTCGGGGTGTTCGTGCACCCATCTGTGTACATGCATGCATTTTTTACCCCTGTTTAACTTGTATTTAACTCTCCATCAAACCAGAAAGGTTCATCAACACAGGGAGATAGATATGCATGCATGGTCATATCTGTCAAAAGGCTGCCGTCGAGTGCAGGGCTCTTTTGCCGTCCAGGCTGACTTTACTACTGTACATGCAAATCCCACATACACCCTAACATAACAAGTCTCCCCCATTTACATACTGCAGCAAACCATAATCTAGGTGCTTCAGAGCTCGGGTGCCTCCTGAATCCTCAGCAGCTCTCTCTCTCTCTATATATAGCTCCTCGTTTGGCTGATGCTGCTGTTAGTGAAATTCTGTCAACTGTAAAATTAGGACGACGCTGTAAAAAATACATTCATTTTTATGAGCCATTAAAATGGTATCCGGGCTTTTAAAGCCTTATTATCTTAAACACTGGTGAAAACCATTTCATTTGTATCATCTGTAGCTTTGTTTTGCGTTGTAATGTCTTTTTAAAACAAATCACATTTTGAAATGACAATTTTTAAGCTTTTTTTTTAATAAAATTGTCAGGGCTTCCTTCAAGATAGGGTCATGTAGCCTAAGACATGTTTGAGTAAGGTAGACTTGAATTGGACAGCATTGAAATTATTTAAGCTTATGGAGGATTTCATGTGGTATTACTAATAGTCATGTTTTCATTGGGGTTTGTAATAGAGAAAATAAAATCACTAGACTGAAAAAGACAATCAGAATTTACCCCTGATGGCAACATCACTCATCGGATTCGGCTCCAGCGAAAACAACCAATCCTAGAAGGTTGAATCTGTTCATCTGGAGATGACGTCTAGTGGGAGATTGCCCACTAAACATTGTGTCCAGATGAACAGAATCAATCTTGTGAGATTTCCTTACCTAGATTATTGAGCATGCATCAAAACATAACAACCAATCATTTTTGACTTTTTATTTGGATCAGCCCACCCTAGATTACTTTTCTTTTTTTTCTTTTTGCAAGCCAGGTGAAGTTTTTACTCTGTCAGGCAACCATTCAGAGCGTCCGCCCATCCATCCATAATCCAAACCGGTTATCCTGCTCTCAGGGTCGCAGGGATGCTGGAGCCTATCCCAGCAGTCACTGGGTGGCAGGCAGGGAGACACTGGACAGGCTGCCAGGCCATCATTCAGAGTAGTGAATAATTTTTGTTAGACTTAACCTTTGACTTTTGTGGGAGGCGGGGTCCCAACCAGACCTTGAGCTGGAAAAAACAAATCATGCAGTATTTGTTGGTATATTTATCTTTTCTGAGCTTGCTCCGCCACAATAACTCAACGTCTTCTTGAAGCTTGCTGCCACTTGCTGTATTGTTACACATTTTGCAGGCATGTAAACAACATTAAGTTACACATCATATGATTTTTCCATTGAAAATACTACCTATTTGCAACCATTAAAATGAGCAACTGCAAGCGTTCACGGTTTAGATATTTGTTGGTTATTGCCTTAAAAATATATCAAAAAGTCTTTTATGCATGTTTTAATGTGAGCAGCATGTGCTATTAAACCAAATAATCATGGAAGCCACAGTTGTCACAAACTGTCAAAAGCTTCTAAAATGGTGATATTGTGAGGAAGAGAGGGCAGGCAAGGTAAAGCTGACAGCAGCATCCACCCCCGACCTACAGCAGACACAGTAAAACGGCAGCTGAATGGGTGAGGGCCCAGCTCACCAGTGCAGCCGTGACTGATGCGATGAAGTGCTACACAGGGATTAACTGGACTCTGAGCAGCCGTGTGTGTGTGTGTGTGTGTGTGTGTGTGTGTGTGTGTGTGTGTGTGTGTGTGCCTGCATGTTTTTGTGATGGCACAAACAAATTACTCTCCTGGCTCATATGCATTATAGTATCAGCTCACAAATATACTGCCTTCCAGCTGTTAAACACTATAGTATAGGTGTTGGACCATAATGTCAGTTTCCCCGGCAGTATAAGGTAGTGCTGCATGTCAAATCACGTGCGCACACGGACGCACACACACACACACACACACACACACACACACACACACACACACACACACACACACACACACACACACACGTTTCTGTATACATATGAATAGTGGAGTGGAAATATCAGTCTTCAAGATGTTTCAATATGGACAGTCTGTAACACTTTGATTATATCCATAACAATCTGGAGAAATATGAAAAAGCTGTTTTCATGTTGAAAATGAGTAGAAAGTTTTCTGTCCACACTAGTGTTTTCTGATAAGTTTTGAAAAGTTTACCATCCACATTAAAATGCCGAAACAACAGAAAAACACTGATGTCTCTTATATTGGGTTTACATTCTCAGGTTGAGCCGGCAGCTTCACCTGAGATCACATGACAATCATATGTCATCGCTTTTGAATAGCCCCATTTTCGCCGTCCACACTACAACGCCACAGTGATGTTTTCAAATGCACTCACTTTGCAGAGCGTTTTTGAAAGCTCCATTTTCAGTGGTCAGTTAAACATGCAACAAGTGTAGATGGAAGGCGAAAATGGAGAGAAAAAGATGAGAAAAGATTTTTGAATTGATGTGTTAGTGTGGACGCTCACTTAAAAAAAACCAAAAAAAAACAAGACTGTTCTACATCACAACGAGTAACTTAGGAGTTATGGACTCTGACACTGAGTGTGCACAAAAAAACTATTGTGATACTCTGACCCATGTTAAGGTCTTTAGAGAAATGTCATGAGGGTTAGATTTTTACATTAGTCAAAACTTAGTGGGTTTCATACATTGCATAGAATGTAATGTATATGTAAAGCCCTCTGGTACTTAACTGTGATTTAGGGCCGAGCAAATAAATTTGAATTGACATGACTGCACTCAAAACACACATACACACATACACACACACACACACACACGCGCGCGCGCACACACACACACGCACACACACCTGTGTGGTTTACCCTCACCCCTCAGTGGTCTCTGCAAACCCTGACGCCAAACTCCCTTGATAACTGAATAATTAAAATGCAAACCAGTAGTGGACAGCACCTTAATAATAGATCAGCAGCATAGCCGTCCTCTGTGAAAAGAACAGCCCACCAGAGATACAGTATACAGGAGGAGGAGGGCCTAAATGCCATGGCTACCGACAGATATATGGTTAGCTAACAGGTAATATATGATGGAAAAATCCCAAGTATGGTGTATCAGCTTACACCTGTAAAAATGATCAAGACTCTTGCCTCCAAACTTGCAAAGTCTGGGACGGGGGGGGCAGAAGAAAAGGTTTGGGCACATTCAGAGTCAATGGTTTGGAAGGCATCTTGTTTTATTATTCAAATCAAAGGTTGGCGCTCACACCGCCAGGGGCACAGAAATCAACTAGAAGAGTGCACTCAGTAGAGAGTAGATCCCTGCAAGACATGTCTCCCCTTCTCCGATGCTTGGGCTTAGGCAACAAACCAGCTGAGGAGTTAAACAGGTTTTTCAAAGGGTTTGAATCACCGCAACCACAAGAGGTCCTTGATCATGCAATCATAACTGTGCATAAAAATTATTAGGTTGACAGGCCTGGTAGTATGTGAGATTAGCAGCGGACGGATACACGCACACACGGGCAGGGAAAAAAAGTGTTTTTCCTGCCATTATAAGACTTTGTACAGCACCCAAGTTGATTGAATGGGAGATATGAAAAAAAAACAAGTTTTTAATATGTAGCACCCAAGCTAAAATATCTACCTAATAGAAAAAAATTGCCTGTCAGTCTGTGGATGTGCAGCCACCTAGGCGGACCCTAGCACAAATGCCACTAAGTCTAATATGAACTTGCACTTTCCACAAAGAAAATGTTTGCCATGTGACAATTTTGTTCTAACACTACCCCTGTCTTTATTTTCATAATCTAATGAAGTTGGGTAAAGCACTTCCTCTTTTGGCTGCAACCGAGAGGAAGTTGTTCTTTTATAACTTTCACTTTTTTGGATTATCAAAATTCTTTTAATAACTTTCGATCTTGTCACTGCCCGATCAGAGTCAACTGTAGATATGAGTCACGCATACGCATGGTTGACTCAGGAGCGGGCAGCGATGGAGCGCAGCGTTGGTCGAGTGAGCTAGAAAGTGAATGATGAGAGGGAGCTGTGATAATGAGAACAAACTTTTTTTGAAGGTTTTGAATCTCCGCAACCACGAGAGGTTCTTCATCATACAGTCACAACAGTGTGTCTGTGTACTTATTTTTCTATCCTCTTGGGAACCCAGAGTTCTCATAAGGATGGAACATTAGAATTAGGCTCAGGGTTAAGATTAAGGGTTAAGGTTAGGTTTAAATTTGGGTTGTTTTTTGATCATCTTTGGGTTAGGCTAATGGTGACGGTTAGTTTCAGGGAACGGGTTAAGATTTAGGGTTAATTTTAGAGTGTGAGTGAGGCGAGGGAAATAAGATTTTCTCTCACAAGGATAGAAAAACTGTGTGTGTGTGTGTGTGTGTGTGTGTGTGTGTGTGTGTGTGTGTGTGTGCGCGTGCGTACGCTTTTGGTATGTTTGTGAATTTGAGAGGATTTGTTTTGGCCTGAGTTTTGGTAGTCCTGCTACCAAAATCAGGTGTGTGTTTGTGTGTTGCTGTTGAAAGTGAATTTTCATGTACTGATGTTTGTGTATCTGTATGTGCATTTTGTATGTTTGTGAACTTGAGAGATTTGTGTATATATGTGTGTGTGTGTGTGTGTGTGTGTGTGTGTGTGTGTGTGTGTGTGTGTGTTTTGTATTTGTTTTTTTTTTGTTTTTTTGCACATGACATATTTTAATTCTGTGTTTTTGGTCGTGTTTTGGGAGTCGTTCATACATGTGCATTAGCATCATTAGCATTAGTATGTGCTTCACTGTTCGGAGTGAATTTTAATGCCCTGTGCAGAGTGCATGTGTGTAGGCGTGTGTGTGTGTGTGTGTGTTGGAGTCCCAGTGTCTCTGTTTTCTAAGCATTAGAAGAAAGGTTTTATTGTGTATGTCAGTCAGCTCTGTGTGCTGTGAGAGCAGCGTGTCTAAAAGAGCCGTTTGTCTGTCATGACCTTCTTAGACAGATCCTCAGACACCGGGGCTCTGACCCCAACTTTCTGCTGCCACAGAGGAGAGGAAACTGAGAAGAGCTGTCTTGCTTTTCTCTTCTTTCCGTCTCTTTGTTCACAATACTCTCTCACCTCCTCTGTGTTTTGATTTCATTCTGTTTTCTTTGTTTCTCTCATTTCTGTGTGAGAAAGAAAGACGCGCACCGACGGGGACACACACACACACACACACACACACACACACCTGCAGTGTTGCTCCGCTACTTAGCCATCCACTCTATTTGGTGACTCAGCATCCTTCCTGAACATATGGCATCATCCACCCGAGCTGTGTGCGCGCCCACGTATGCTTATGTGCATGGGCTTGAGTGTATGTGCGTGTTAATGTGCTGCTGTGTGTGTGTGTGTTATTTTTGCATTTATGTGCATGGTTTTGCATTTGAGAGAGGGAGGGTGGCGGGGAGAGAGAATTTGAATTTTAAAACAACTCTTTATTTTGCATGAAACAAACGTCAACATGGA